>NC_053028.1:256374558-256674558 GCF_003073215.2 Triticum urartu | reverse complement strand
CCTCCCTGTTCAAGCGAAGCAGAGGTGAGTCCTGACCAACGGCGGCACAGCGGCAGGGACTTGGCGGAGGACGGGGAGCATGGCGTATCCAGTCGAGGACGTGGGCGGCGGATCTGGCGATGCAGTCAACGGCACGGCGCTGCTCGTCCTTCTCTGGAGCAGGGACGAGGCGGATGCAGGCGAGCGAGGCAGAGGAGCTTGGCGCATGGCTTCGATGGCCGGCCGGCGATGCTTGGCACAGAGGAAGGAGGTCCGATGGGGCCCGAGGGCATAGGGCGTTGGGGTGGCCGGGTCCGGTCGCGGGAGATCGCCGGGGTCCCCTTCCCTGCCGGATCGAAGCGGAGGCAAGCCTGTGGACATGGAGCTCCAGGGCGCGGGTGCTGAAGATGGCGGGTTTGAGGAGGAACCTGGGCGCCATGGACACCATGTTAGGGAGCTCGAGGAAGCAGCTGCAACGGGAGGCGGTGACGCAAGGTGGTTCAGAAGGCTGGCGTTGGGGAAGAACTCGAGGCCATCCATGGAGTTGGGTGCTCTCCTGTTCGTACCTGGTACAGAGACGGAGAGGGAGTTGAGAGAGAGGAGGAGATGGAAACGGGAAGGAGGAAGGGGAGCAGAAGAGGTCGGTCCTGGTCGCAGGTGATGGAGCTTCGGTTGCCGGCCGGTGCTCGGGCATCTGCAGGATTTGGGCGGCTTCACGATTCATTCGAGATCGAGGGGGAGAAGAGGTAAGCTTCGGGTGCCTGGGCAAGAAGCAGAGGAGGAACTCGGGATCGAGGCTAGCAAATTGGGGAGGAGCAGTGGAGAGCACTGGTTGGTGGGTGGAGGAAAACAAGGGGGGATCCCGAGGTGGATCTGGTCTGGCGGCGGGGTGGAGGGATTTTAGGGAGTTGGTCTAGGGTTTGTCCAAATAGGCATGTGGGTGGACTATAAATACATCACAGATTAGGTTAGGGGCTACCTCGTCCCTCCGGTCGTAATTGGACGGTCGTGAAATATTAGGTTAGGGGGCCCAATTAACAAAACGGAGAGGTTTTGTAGATGTTTGGGGATGATCCGGATCCAACGGTGACGACTGCCCGGTTCGGGTCCGGGACAACTTTCGGACGCGCGTGCGAGGAGGGCCACGGGCTGACGAGAGAGGTTAGGTTGGGTATGGCGGATTGTGAAGAGCGGGTTGGTCTGAGAGAAGAGGGGAGAGATGCAGCCCGGCATGATTTCCGGAGACCGAAAACGTCCGACGTTAGACCGGCTATATTGCCGCTATAGTTATCCGTTGGGGCGTCAAACGAACTCCGAATGCGACGAAAATTGACAGGCAGCCTACCTACAACATAAAAACACCGCACGCCAACTTTCATCCTATTCTGAGAACATTTTCCGGCCACTTATAAAATAATATTTCGGACATGCCGCGGGCGCGTGCAAGTGTGTCTGGGCTCAGAACGTACAATGGAGAGAACGAGGAGGCCGGGACGGATGCAAGTTTTGAAAACATGAAGATGCAATGCACATGATGACATGACAAGATGCAACACGCAAGCGAATGACATGGCAAAGACAGTGAATAACTGGAAGACACCTAGCACATCGGTCTCGGGGCGTTACAACAGTCCACCACTATGAGAGGATCTCGTCCCGAGATCTAGAATGGCACCGGAGGGAAAACAGAAGAGAAAGAGAAGAGGTAAAACTAAGTTGCTTCTTTGACAAACGAGCGAAACCAAAGAACCTTGAAAAGGTTGAGCACATTGAAAGAAAGAAAGCAACAAAGAATAACAAAGTTGAAAGCACTCCGTTAAGAAAGAGGAATAAGAAAGAACTGATTCGGGTAGCACTTCTGTTGAAAAGAGATGAAGACTTGATAAAATGAAAGAGCTTGAGCAAAAGGGGCACAACACTCCGGTTAAATGGATAAACCAAGAAAATAACATGATCCTGACAAAACGAAAAGATGAAACATCACAATGTCTCAGGAAGAAAAGAATAGAAGTTAGATCATTGAAATAGGAGAATGGAGAAGAAAATGCCAAAATCTGCCACAAAAGAGCTCGACAAGGCATCTTTAGGAGAAGGGTCGAACGGAGTTGTTGGGAATCCAACAACGAAAAGGATAAGATTGACATGGACTTATAGAAGACATCTCAAAATTATGAGGTGACAACTTGCCACTCACGGAAAAGATTTGATTGGATTGATATACACAAGGAGACGAGAAACTATTTCGCCGAGAGGATAAAAGAAGAACTTTGGATCATTTATAAGCACCATAAAAGCAACAATCCTTAGGGACGGCTTTAGGTGAAATATAACCCAAGATAATACCAATGAAGAGATTGATGGATTTAAAATATGTTTTTCTTAACAACATGTGAATCATGGAACATGAACTCAAATTATCAAGAATGACATAATACCACCTCTAATGATACGGTAGAACGAATTGCACTCCGGATTGCAAGATGAAGAATGGTTGAGCTCCTCTGAAAAGAATCTTAAAGAACACTGCGATAAGGAAATTAAATCCTTGATGAACCATCATGTAGAACCTTCATGAAGCACTCCGGTAAACAAAAAGAATAATGAAAATAAAGAGAAGTAGGAACACAAGGTGAAACCTTGTAATGATTTAGATGGATATCCGTGATAATTAGAGCTTGGAACTCTGGGAAAGAAATACGAGCACTTGAAACCAAGAATTTAATCATCGTGAACAAACTCCGGAAGAAAAGATTAACATATGGATGAAACAAGAATAAGAATTACATTATGATTATCCTTCACCAATTAAATTGATGACAATGAAAGGATTTGGCATATTACTTCTTCCCGTTGAAAGGGTTAAGAGATATAGCGCAAACTTGAGAGGGTCTTCAACGAACCACCGGTAGGATCGAAACAACGAATGAATTGGTATGATAAAGAAGGAAGAGAAATCTTAAACGAACCACTGTAAGGATTGAAAAGAATGAATAAAAGATAACGAATCACCGGGAAGAATTAGCAAATAAACGAGGATGCCTGAGAGAAATTAGATCCATGATAACGAAGAGATCACGAGCTGATTTGAGGATATTTGAACGATGCACCGGTAAGATTTAGAGAAAAAGAGCTGAAAGCTGAGAATGAATAATTCTTCTGAAATGATGGGCTTCGGAGGAAAGAAATTAAAACAACTCATGAAATGCTCTGGATGGATGAAAAGAATTTTCACAATCAAAACAGTTATGAGAGGATGGCAACAAGCTATAATCACGAATCTTGAAGAGAACGGAGCAAGATTAAAACAAACTCTTCTTCAGTCTTCAAAACCCGAGAATGATGATGAGAAACACCACCATGAATTATTTAGACACTCCGAAAGAATCAAAAACGAAGAAGTTGATCCAACGATGAAAAGAATTTGACCGATCTTGGAGAAATACATATGACTGATGGTAATTCATTCTTACGTCAAACTTGGAAAAGGATTTGAGATTTGACGCCGGGAAAAATTAGAAGAGTCAGGTAAGATCCTGGGAAAAGACCTGTGGGTTAGGGCCCACTCAAAAGAAACACTGTTGAAATGATTTAAAAGATAAGTTGCACTGGTTGAATTAAATGACTTGAATGAGGGAACATCCTCGAAAGAGCTTGAACGAATGTAGAGTGGAAACACGAATCTTCGAGATATCTTCAGCACTCCGGAACAATTGAGTAGCAAGCGGGGAATGATAATGAGGTGCACCTGCATAAGAAAACATTTAAAACGAGAAAAGGATATGATCAACAAAGCTTGACTTGAAACCACCGGAGATTAAAAGAATGAAGAATGACGAACTAGTAGAACATCTTCTTGAGAACCATCGGGTAAGAATATTGACGGAAAAGAATGGAGAGACTTCACATGAATAAAAGGATACTTGAATAAGAAATATGGTTCCTCGAAGAAACAAGGGTGGGAGGGAGGGAAAAACAAAGGCAGCTTGGGACGAATGAAACAAACACCGTTGAGAAGAAGTGATAATTGATCTTGCGGGAGTTGAAATGATCGGATCCACTTGAAGAGAAACACGCCGGTTTAAAAGAAATTGGCATGACAATCTTGATTATCTAGAAGGATTAGTATTCACATCGGAGTATGAGAACACCATTTGGGGAAGGTATGGAATCAACATTTGCCTTCGAAGCAACTCGAATACCACAACTCAAAACAAAAAAACAAGGATTGGCTTGCAGAATAAGCCGGAACAAACATATGATAGAGATTTCGTCTGAAGTTTTCGTGGTGGGGCCTACACGGGCTCGATCGTACAGCACCATCATGTACAAGGCAGTGCACATGACATATGAAGCGTCCCCGAGTTGGCATAGCCAAGGACTCTTTAAGACACAACGAGACCACTGTAAAACCAACCGTGAATAGGCGGACCACTAGACGTCGAACCCCAATTTCATATCATACATCTGTCGAAAAGATATCCTAAGAGCTACTTGAATTCCCACTTATAAACTCCCGAAATTTTCCGGTTATGCAATCAGGTGTTGGGTATACAGGGGAAGCATAATATCTCACCCAAAACTAGCAAATCCTACATCCAGGTGTATCCATCCTTCAACACATAACCAAGAAACCTTTGAAAATCATCTACCTCAACCTTCGAAAGGCATCCGTTATACGAGTTATGGCAATACTCCCGAACTCCCGCCCCAGTACTGGGTGGCGTCGAGGTTATCTCACCAACAACTGCATAAAAGAGATTTTCGATGTCGGCGAACTAAACTCAGGTATTCCAGAACTGCAACGATAAAATTGTGATGACAACACCTCGGAGCTCAACTCCCCGGGACATTGCCACAACCCCTAAATGACAGGAGGCACCAAGAACAATGTTCTCGTCACAAAACCATCGGAACGATTCCAAGATACCCGCGTGATCCTAATTTTTTTTTTGTGAAATTTGAGAAGAGAAGAGTCAAAACTCTACGTCAGGATTCCTCACCAGAGCGATGAAGGGACTGGGGAGTAAAAATAATTCCTAAACTCTCCGATATATAATTCCTGAAAGACTCAAAACATTTTTCTAGACTCAACAACGGCTGCTAAAAACGATCAAGCAGTGGGGGCTTCTAAGGTCGGGGAAGGCTCTGATTACCAACTTGTAACGCCCTCGATGCGGCTATATCTCCCACGTGTCGAAGCACGACTTAGAGGCATAACCGCATTGAAAGCAATGTCGCAAGTGAGGTAATCTTCACACAACCCATGTAATACATAAGGGAAAGAGATACATAGTTGGCTTACAATCGCCACTTCACACAATTACATGAATAAAGCATTACATCATCCAGATACAATCAAGGTCCGACTGTGGAACCAAAATAAAAGAAGAACTGCAAATGCGACAAGGTCCCCGATCGACCCCAACTGGGCTCCACTACTGATCAACTAGAACGAAACAACACAAAGGACAAGATCTTCATCGAGCTCCTCCTGAGCTTGGTTGCGTCATCTGCACGGTTCAACGGCACCTGCAAGCTGGTTTTTGAAGTAATCTTTGAGTCACGGGGACTCAGCAATCTCACACCCTCACGATCAAGACTATTTAAGCTTATGGGTAAGGTAAAGGTATGATGTGGAGCTGCAGCAAGCGACTAGCATATTTGGTGGCTAACATATACGCGAAAGAGAGCGAGAAGAGAAGGCAAAGCACGTTCGAGAAATCTATGACCAAGAAGTGATCCTAGAACAACCTACGTCAAGCATAACTCCAACACCGTGTTCACTTACCGGACTCCGCCGAGAAGAGACCATCACGGTTACACACGCGGTTGATGCATTTTAATTAAGGTCAACTTCAGGTTTTCTACAACCGGACATTAACAAATTCCCATCTGCCCATAACCACGGGCACAGCTTTCGAAAGTTCAAATCCCTGCAGGGGTGTCCCAACTTAGCCCATCACAAGCTCTCATGGTCAACGAAGGATATTCCTTCTAGCGGGAAGACCCGATCAGGCTCGGAATCCCGGTTACAAGACATCCTCGACAATGGTAAAACAAGTCCGGCAACACCACCCGAATGTGCCGACAAATCCCGATAGGAGCTGCACATATCTCGTTCTCAGGGCACACTCAGATGAGCAGTCCGTACAACTAAAACCAGCCCTCGAGTTTCCCCGAGGTGGCGCTGCAAGGGGCTCTAGTTTGGACCAACACTCAGAGGAGCACTGGGCCAGGGGGGGGGGGTTAAAATAACGATGACCCTCGAGAGAGCGACTCCCAAGGGAAAAGTAGGTGGTGGTGAGGCAAATGGTAAAACCAAGGTTGGGCATTGCTGGAGGAGTTTTATTCAAGGCGAACTGTCAAGGGGTTCCCATTATAGCCCAACCGCGTAAGGAACGCAAAATCCAGGAACATAACACTAATATGACGGAAACTAGGGCGGCAAGAGTGGAACAAAACACCAGGCATAAGGCCGAGCCTTCCACCCTTTACCAAGTATATAGATGCATTAATTAAATAAGATATATTGTGATATCCCAACTAGTAAACATGTTCCAACAAGGAACAACATCTCCATGTTCCAACAAGGAACAAACTTCAATCTTCACCTGCAACTAACAACGCTATAAGAGGGGCTGAGCAAAGCGGTAACATAACCAAACAACGGTTTGCTAGGACAAGGTAGGTTAGAGGCTTGGTTCAACATTATGGGAGGCATTATAAGCAAGTGGTAGGTATCGCAGCATAGGCATAGCAAAAGAGCGAGCAACTAGCAAGCAAAGATAGAAGTGATTTCGAGGGTATGGTCATCTTGCCTGAGATCCCGCAAGGAAGAAGAACGAGACCATGAAGAAGACAAACGGACGTAGTCGAACGGGTCCTCACAAATGCAACGTTAACGGAACCAACCCGAAGAAGCAACACCGGAAAGAAGCAAACAACATAGTAAACAACCATCACATAATCATGGCATGATGCACAACCAAGTATGATGCATGTCCGGTTTAAATATGCATGGCATGTTAAAGTGCACAAACAACACTACAAGTTAAGTGGAGCTCAATATGCAACGGGTTGCATATTGACGGAACACCACATCAATTATTTAGTTCTCTCTCGTTTATGTACCCAACAATATTAAATGTTTTCAAACATGGCAAGAGGGTGAAGCAAAGTAAAACTACCTATCTAGTCAAGTTTAAATGAGGCCGGAAGCAACGAACAACAATTCCGGTAAATCCTCATATGCATATATTAGGTTTGGTATTGTTCTGCCCTAAACACAATTTTAGAGTTGTTAAACATGCAAAGAGATGCCACCATGATAAACTAAGCATTTTTCTACCTCATTTACATATAAAGATTATTTAATTCGGAGCTACGGATATTTAGTTATGAAATAAATCATTTTAACATGGCATAGGGGCAAATTTATTCAAACCGCATTTTAAACATTTTTAACATGGATGAAAGTTGCGAATTATTAAACTAGACAAAATTCTAAGCAACTTTCATATATAACTTGTTTTAATATGATGCACAGGTTGAGAGATAAAATATGCATGAACAACAGGGGGGTTTCTGAAAATCTGTAAAACACTGAATAAAAGAAAAAATCACTGATAGGGAAAAAAATAGAAGCGGGTCGAATCTGCTGGACTGGGCCAACAGAGGAGGAGGACTGGATTGGGTGCTCACATTGGGCCAAGCCCAGTCGGTGGATCTGGCCCAAGGGGCGGCTTGACAAGGCGACACGGTCAACGCGCGGGCGGCCCGAGCGAACAGAGGCAGAGGCGTTCTCCTCCCTGTTCGAGCAAAGCAGAGGTGAGGCCTGACCAACGGCGGCGCAGCGGCAGGGACTTGGCGGAGGACGGGGAGCATGGCGTATCCAGTCAAGGACGTGGGCGGCGGATCTGGCGATGCAGTCAACGGCACGGCGCTGCTCGTCCTTCTCTGGAGCAGGGACGAGGTGGTTGCAGGCGAGCGAGGCAGAGGAGCTTGGCGCGCGGCTTCGATGGCCGGCCGGCGATGCTTGGCACAGAGGAAGGAGGTCCGATGGGGCCCGAGGGCATAGGGCGTCGGGGTGGCCAGGTCCGGTCGCGGGAGATCGCCGGGGTCCCTTTCCCTGCCGGATCGAAGCGGAGGCGAGCCGGTGGACATGGAGCTCCATGGCGCGGGTGCTGAAGATGGCGGGGTTGAGGAGGAACCCGGGCGCCATGGACGCCATGTGAGGGAGCTCGAGGAAGCAGCTGCAACGGGAGCGGTGACGCGAGGTGGTTGAGAAGGCTGGCGTTGGGGAAGAACTCGAGGCCATCCATGGAGTCGGGTGCTCTCCTGTTCGTACCTGGTACAGAGATGGAGAGGGAGTTGAGAGAGAGGAGGAGAAGTAAACGGTAAGGAGGAAGGGGAGAAAAAGAGGTCGGTCCTGGTCGCAGGTGATGGAGCTTCGGTTGCCGGCCGGTGCTCGGGCGTCTGCAGGATTTGGGCGGCTTCACGATTCATTCGAGATCGAGGGGGAGAAGAGGTAAGCTTCGGGTGCCTGGGCAAGAAGCAGAGGAGGAACTCGGGATCGAGGCTAGCAAATTGGGGAGGAGCAGTGGAGAGTGCTGGTTGGTGGGTGGAGGAAAACAAGGAGGGGGATCCCGAGGTGGATCTGGTCTGGCGGCGGGGTGGAGGGATTTTAGGGAGTTGGTCTAGGGTTTGTCCAAATAGGCATGTGGGTGGACTATAAATACATCACAGATTAGGTTAGGGGCTACCTCGTCCCTCCGATCGTAATCGGACGGTCACGAAATATTAGGTTAGGGGGCCCAATTAACAAAACGGAGATGTTTTGTAGATGTTTGGGGATGATCCGGATCCAACGGTGACGACTGCCCGGTTCGGGTCCGGGACAACTTTCGGACGCGCGCGCGAGGAGGGCCACGGGCTGACAAGAGAGGTTAGGTTGGCTATGGCGGATTGTGAAGAGCGGGTTGGTCTGAGAGAAGAGGGGAGAGATGCAGCCCGGCACGATTTCCGGAGACCGAAAACGTCCGACGTTAGACCGGCTATATTGCCGCTATAGTTATCCGTTGGGGCGTCAAACAAACTCCGAATGCGACGAAAATTGACAGGCAGCCTACCTACAACATAAAAACACCGCACGCCAACTTTCATCCCATTCCGAGAACATTTTCTGGCCACTTATAAAATAATATTTCGGACATGCCGCGGGCGCGTGCAAGTGTGTCTGGGCTCAGAACGGACAACGGAGAGAACAAGGAGGCCGGGACGGATGCAAGTTTTGAAAACATGAAGATGCAATGCACATGATGACATGACAAGATGCAACACGCAAGTGAATGACATGGCAAAGACAGCGAATAACTGGAAGACACCTGGCACATCGGTCTCGGGGCGTTACACAGGTATAATCTACCCCGTTGCTGATAGTCAGTGGGTAAGTCCTATCCATTGTGTCCCTAAGAAGGGAGGTATTACTGTCGTTCCTAATGATAAAGATGAACTAATTCCTCAAAGAATTATTACAGATTATAGGATGGTAATTGATTTACGCAAATTAAATAAGGCAACTAAAAAGGATCATTACCCCTTACCTTTTATCGATCAAATGCTAGAAAGATTATCCAAACATACACATTTTTGCTTTCTAGATGGTTATTCTGGTTTCTCTCAAATACCTGTGTCAACCAAAGATCAATCAAAGACTACTTTTACTTGCCCTTTTTGTACTTTTGCTTATAGACGTATGCCTTTTGGTTTATGTAATGCACATGCTACCTTTCAAAGATGCATGATGGCTATATTCTCTGACTTTTCTGAAAAGATTTGTGAGGTTTTCATGGACGATTTCTCCGTCTATGGATCTTCTTTTGATGATTGCTTAAGCAACCTTGATCGAGTTTTGTAGAGATGTGAAGAAACTAATCCTGTCTTGAATTGGGAAAAGTGCCACTTTATGGTTAATGAAGGTATTGTCTTGGGGCACAAAGTTTCTGAAAGAGGTATTGAGGTTGATAAAGCCAAGGTTGATGCTATTGAGAAGATGCCATGTCCCAAGGACATCAAAGGTATAAGAAGTTTCCTTGGTCATGCCGAATTTCATAGGAGGTTCATTAAGGACCTCTCAAAAATTTCTCGGCCTCTAACTAATTTATTACAAAAAGATATACCATTTGTTTTTGATGATGATCGTGTAGAAGCATTTGAAATTCTTAAGAAAGCATTGATCTCTGCACCTATTGTTCGGCCACCTGATTGGAATTTACCCTTTGAAATTATGTGTGATGCTAGTGATTATGCTGTAGGTGCTGTTCTAGGGCAAAGAGTTGATAAGAAATTAAATGTTATTCAATATGCTAGTAAAACCCTAGACAATGCTCAAAGAAATTATGCTACCACTAAAAAAGAATTCTTAGCAGTTGTATTTGCTTGTGATAAGTTCAGACCTTATATTGTTGATTCTAAAGTAATTATTCACACTGATCATGCTGCTATTAAATATCTCATGGAAAAGAAAGATGCTAAACCTAGACTTATTTGATGGGTTCTCTTGCTACAAGAATTTGATTTACATATTGTTGATAGAAAGGGAGCTGAGAACCCCGTTGCGGACAACTTGTCTAGGTTAGAAAATGTGCTTGATGACCCACTACCAATTGATGATAGCTTTCCTGATGAGCAATTAAATGTCATAAATGCTTCTCATACTGCTCCATGGTATGCTGATTATGCTAATTACATTGTTGCCAAATTCATACCACCTAGTTTTACATACCAGCAAAAGAAAAAGTTCTTCTATGATTTGAGGCATTAATTTTGGGATGACCCACATCTTTATAAAGAAGGTGTAGATGGTGTTATTAGACGTTGTGTACCTGAGCATGGACAGGAACAGATCCTATGCAATGTCACTCCGAAGCTTATGGAGGACACCATGCTGGAGATAGAACTGCACATAAGGTATTGCAATCTGGTTTTTATTGGCCTACTCTCTTCAAGGATGCTCGTAAGTTTTTCTTATCTTGTGATGAATGTCAAAGAATTGGTAACATTAGTAGACGTCAAGAAATTCCTATGAACTATTCACTCGTTATTGAACCATTTGATGTTTGGGGCTTTGATTATATGGGACCTTTTCCTGCCTCTAATGGATATACACATATTTTAGTTGCTATTGATTACGTTACTAAGTGGGTAGAAGCTATTCCAACTAGTAGTGCTGATCATAACACTTCTATTAAAATGCTTAAAGAAGTTATTTTCCAAGATTTGGAGTCCCTAGATATTTAATGACTGATGGTGGTTCACATTTTATTCATGGTGCTTTCCGTAAAATGCTTGCTAAATATGATGTTAATCATAGAATTGCATCTCCTTATCACCCATAGTCTAGTGGTCAAGTAGAATTGAGTAATAGAGAGCTCAAATTAATTTTGCAAAAGACTATTAATAGATCTAGAAAAATTGGTCCCAGAAATTTGATGGTGCATTATGGGCCTATAGAATTGCATATAAAATCCTATGGTTATGTCTCCGTATAAATGGTTTATGGAAAAGCATGTCACTTACCTCTCGTACTAGAACACAAGGCATATTGGGCTGTTAAAGAGCTCAATTATGATTTTAAACTTGCCGGTGAGAAGAGGTTATTTGATATTAGCTCACTCGATGAATGGAGAACCCAAGCCTACGAAAATGCCAAGTTGTTTGAAGAAAAAGTGAAAAGATGGCATGATAAAAGGATACAAAAGCGTGAGTTCAATGTAGGTGACTATGTATTGCTATACAACTCTCGGTTAAGATTTTTTGCAGGAAAACTTCTCTCTAAATGGGAAGGTCCTTACGTTATCGAGGAGGTCTATCGTTCCGGTGCCATAAAAATCAACAACTTCGAAGGCACAAATCCGAAGGTGGTGAATGGTCAAAGAATCAAACATTATATCTCAGGTAATCCCATAAATGTTGAAAACAATATTATGGAAACCGTAACCCCGGAGGAATACATAAGGGACACTTTCCGGAACGTTTCAGACTTTGAAAAGAAATAGGTATGTGGTACGGTAAGTAAACCGACTCCAAAACAGTTTTAAGGCAATATTTCTCTGTTTTGGAATATTTAGAAAAATAGAAAAATAAGAAGTAGTCCGGGAAGGACACGAGGGCTCCACGAGGGTGGAGGGCACGCCCTACCTCCTGGGCGCGCCCCCTACCTCGTGGGCACCTCGTGTGCTCTCCGGACTTCGTTTTCGTACACAACACATATTTTGGTCGGTAAAAATTCATAATATAATCTCCCGAAGGTTTCGATTCCCATATCACGCAAAAATCTCCTGTTTTTGTTTCGGGCTGTTTTTCTGACAGATCCAGGTTGTCATGTCGTCTTCAAGCGCTCCCAAGGACCAGTTCTTCGACAAGGTCATCAACCCCTACCTCGCAGAAGTGCTGCAACACCCTCAAACCATTGAGATGCGTGAGGGGTTGTTGCACATCCGCGCTGCTGAGGGACCGAGGAAGACCGGAAGCACGGAGGCAAGGCTCGAGGCATTGGAGCAAGAAGTTTTCAAGTGTCAGGAGATGGTGGAGCGTGGACTCGATTCCAATCACATTATGATCACGGAGTTCACCAACAACCACAAGCTGGACGTCAAGGACATTGGGGAGGCCATCTTCAAGCTTCATGAGAAAAACGAGCACCTCCAAGCCCAGATCTATGACCCGCAAAATCAAAACTGTGAGTATGAATATAGATTCAAGAGGATGAGTTTGGCTGCAGATTTGAGGTTTCAGGAGACTCGATCATCCTCCTATGATGGTGAGCCTATGCCTTGGAAGAAGGACGACAAGCCTACGCCATCAACAAAACCATCACCTTCTCCACCAACAACAAAGAATTGAGTATATGGTATGGGCACTCCCCTTGGCAACTGCCAAGCTTGGGGGAGTGCCCCGGTATCGTATCACCATCACTTTTATCTTTACCGTTTTTCTTAAGTTTGATCCTTTTGGTAATATCTTGATCTAGTAGAATAAAATTTCTTAGTATGATCTAGTTGTGAGTTTTGCTTTATAATCCTTCTATGTAATCGAGTCCGTGAGCTATATAATAAAGATTAGTGTTGAGTCAAGGGCTTGATTATTTTGCCATGATCCTAAGTGAACAAAGGAAAAGAGAAAGAAATAAAAATAAACAACGAGATCATGTGAGTCTTATGGAGAGTAATGAGCTCACATAGAAAAAGGTATGATGAATAAAAGTTGTTGAGGGTTGACAAACATAGTTTTGGTCATCATTGCAATTAATAGGAAGTAATAAAAAAAGAGAGGTCTTCACATATAGATATACTATCTTGGACATCTTTTATGATTGTGAGCACTCATTAAAATATGACATGCTAAAGACTGGACGTTGGACAAGGAAGACAACATAATGGGTTATGTTTTCTTACATCTGAGATAAATTATATTGTCATGGATCATACAACATGGTTGAGCTTGCCTTTCCCCCTCATGCTAGCCAAATTCATCGCACCAAGTAGATACACTACTTGTGCTTCCAAATGCCCTTAAAACCAGTCTTGCCATGAGAGTCCACTATACCTACCTATGGATTGAGTAAGATCCTCTAAGTAAGTTGTCATCGGTGCAAGCAATAAAAATTGCTCTCTAAATATGTATGACTTATTAGTGTGGGAGAAAATAAACTTTATACGATCGTGTGATATGGAAGAAATAAAAGTGACAGACTGCATAATAAAGGTCCATGTCACAAGTGGCAATATAAAGTGACGTTCTTTCACATTAAGATTTTGTGCATCCAACTATAAAAGCGCATGACAATCTCTGCTTCCCTCTGCAAAGGGCTTATCTTTTACTTTTATCCTTTGGCAAGCACAGTATGTTGGAAAGATCCTGGTATATATGGCTAATTGGATGTGAGTTTTCATGAACTATTATTGTTGACATTACCCTTGAGGTAAAACGTTGGGAGGCAAAACTATAAGCCCCTATCTTTCTCGGTGTTTGATCAAAACTCCATACCCATAAGTATTGCGTGAGTGTCAGCAATTGTGAAAGACTATATGATAGTTGAGTATGTGGACTTGCTGAAAAGCTCTTATATATTGACTCTTTCCTATGTTATGATAAATTGCAATTGCTCCAATGACTGAGATTATAGTTTGTTAGTTTTCAATGAAGTTTATGATTCATACTTGAAATTGTGATTGAATTATTACTCTAACATAAGAAATCATATGACAAGAATTATATAAGTTGTTGTTCTAAGAATGATCATGATGCCCTCATGTCCGTATTTTATTTTTATCGAAACCCATATCTCTAAACATGTGGACATATTTTTCGATTTCAGCTTTTCACTTGAGGACAAGAGAGGTCTAAGCTTGGGGGAGTTGATACGTCCATTTTGCATAATGCTTTTATATCGATATTTATTTCATTATGGGCTGTTATTACACATTATGTCACAATAATTATGCCTATTCTCTCTTATTTTACAAGGTTTACATGAAGAGGGAGAATGCCGGCAGCTGGGATTCTGGGCTGGAAAAGGAGCAAATATTAGAGACCTATTCTGCACATCTCCAAAAGTCCTGAAACTTCATGGAAGACGTTTTCAGAATATATAAAAAATACTCAGCGGAAGAGATTCACCACGGGGGCCACACCCTGCCCACGAGGGTGGGGGGCGCGCCCTACCCCCTGGGCGTGCCCCCCTACCTCATGGGCCCCCTGGTGGCCCTCCGGTGGCCATCTTATGCTATATGAAGTCTTTCGATGGAAAAAAATAAGAAGCCATCTTCTCGGACAAAACTCCGCTGCCACGAGGCGGAACCTTGGAGGAACCAATCTAGGGCTCTGGCAGAGCTGTTATGCTGGGGAAACTCCCCTCCCGGATGGGGAAATCATCGCCATCGTCATCACCAACGCTCCTCTCATCGGGAGAGGGCAATCTCCATCAACATCTTCATCAGGACCATCTCCTCTCAAAACCCTAGTTCATCTCTTGTATCCAATTCTTGTCTCCAAGTCCGGGATTGGTGCTAGTAGGTTGCTAGTAGTGTTAATTACTCCTTGTAGTTGATGCTAGTAGGTTTATTTGGTGGAATATCATATGTTCAGATCCTATATGCATATTAATACCCCTCTGATTATTAACATGTTTATGCTTTGTGAGTAGTTACGTTTGTTCCCGAGGACATGGGAGAAGTCTTGCTATTAGTAGTCATGTGAATTTGGTATTCGTTCGATATTTTGATGAGATGTATGTTGTCTCTCCTCTAGTGGTGTTATGTGAACGTCGACTACATGACACCTCGCCATTATTTGGGCCTAGAGGAAGGCATTGGGAAGTAATAAGTAGATGATGGGTTGCTAGAGTGACAGAGGCTTAAACCCTAGTTTATGCGTTGCTTCTTAAGGGGCTGATTTGGATCCATATGTTTCATGCTATGGTTAGGTTTACCTTAATACTTTTGTTGTAGTTGCGGATGCTTGCAATAGAGGTTAATCATAAGTGGGATGCTTGTCCAAGTAAGGACAGTACCCAAGCACCGGTTCACCCACATACCAAATTATCAAAGTACCGAACGCGAATCATATGAGCGTGATGAAAACTAGCTTGATGATATTCCCATGTGTCCTCGGGAGCACTTTTCTCTATATAAGAGTTTGTCCGGGCTTGTCCTTTGCTATAAAAATGATTGGGCCACGTTGCTGCACTTTATTTACTTTTGTTACTTGTTGCTCGTTATGAATTATCCTATCAGAAAACTATCTGTTACCACTTGTTTCAGTACTTGCAGAGAATACCTTGCTGTAAACCGCTTATCATTTCCTTCTGCTCCTCGTTGGGTTCGACACTCTTACTTATCGAAAGGACTACGATAGATCCCCTATACTTGTGGGTCATCAGTGAAGATGTTGATGGAGATTGACCCCCTCCTGATGAAAGGATTGTTGGTGATGACGATGGTGATGATTTCCCCCTCCCAGAGGGAAGTTTCCCCGGCATAACAGCTCTGCCGGAGCCCTAGATTGGTTCCGCCAAGGTTCCGCCTCGTGGCGGTGGAGTTCCGTCCCGTGAGCTTGGTTATGATTTTTTCCTCGATGAAATACCTCATATAGCAGAAGATGGGCATCGGAGGGCCACCAGGGGGCCCACGAGGCAGGGGCGCGCCCAGGGGGTAGGGCGCGCCCCCACCCTCGTGGCCAGGGTGTGGCCCCCTCTGGAACTTTCTCTGCTCAGTATTTTTTATTAATTCCAAAAAGGACTTCCGTGAAGTTTCAGGACTTTTGGAGCTATGTAGAATAGGTCTCTAATATTTGCTCCTTTTTTAGCCCTGAATCCCAGCTGCTGGCATTCTCCCTCTTCATATGAACCTTTTAAAATAAGAGAGAATAGGCATAAGTATTCTAACATATTGTGTAATAACAGCCCATAATGCAATAAATATCGATATAAAAGCATGATGCAAAATGGACGTATAAGGCGCGTCAGCGCATCCGCTGGGTGTAGCCCCCGAGATTCGGGCCGAGTGCTGAGCAGTCGGGCCGGATCTCCCGGAAACTACTTATCTTTTTGGTGTTGAATTTTTCTTTTGTCTTCGTAGAAGCCGCAGTAGATCTACGGAAGCGCCTGGGCAAGGTTGGTCCGAGCTCCACACCAAGGAGCAGGAGTGCAGCCAGGTGGCCAAGGAGTGTGACTGCCTGACCAAGGAGCTGGCAGACCAGGCGGAGCGGCACAAGATGGAGCTCCAGAAGTTGATGGACAGCGAAGCTCACCTCCAGGCCGAGTTCGAGACTCATCGTTCGAACTGGGCCGAGAAGGAGAAGCTCCTGTCCGACGGCTACGGCGAGATCGAGGACATGATCGATGGTAAGTTATTTCTTCTTCTGAGTAGCCGCCGTCTGCTGCAGGATCCGACTTCTAGCTTCTGATTTTTGACATTTCTTCTTGCGCAGAGTTCTTTCCCAATCAGGCCGTAGCCGTCAGCCAGGCCATCGAGCCACGCCGTGACATGCGAAGGAGGGCTGGCGCGGAAATCACGCCCAACGCGCCCCGGACTCTTGGTGAGCAACTTCTTGCTGTCCAGGCGCACCTGCGGCCGGCTCATCAGATGCCTCGCCGCCTGCAGCGTGTCGGGTCTCAGGTGCTGACCGCCCTTTGGCCGGATGCCCAGATTCCGCGCACCCCTAGTCGGACTGCCGACTGGCTGGAGATAGCAGTCGGCCACTTCAAGGCTTGGAAGGGCGCCGCAACTTGGGTTGGCGCTAGGACGGCCTTGGAGTTCGTCAAGGCGTTGTATCCAGGCCTGGACCTGGCCCAGCTGGCCACCTTCCGGCCGGAGGCCGCCCTGGAGCTGGCGGTGGCGAGCAGGGCGCTTACTTAAGACGCCACAACGATCACCGAGTATGCCAAAACCATCATCTTCATCCCCGAACTGGACGAGGAAGGCACTGAGGTGCCACCCAACTGGTTCGGGATGAACCCGGAGGATGGGGAGGACTCGGCGGAGGAAATCGCTTCCAGCGACGAAGGTGAAGAAGAAAAGGACAAGAACGACAAAGACGATGCACCAGACAACGGAGCGGACGTCCGGCCTCAGCCCGACCAAGTCTCAACCAATGAGCCGCGTGTCAGTGCACCGACTACTGCTGGTGCCGACCAGGCTGAGACCCACCAGTCGGCTGCTCGACCACACGGCGCCCCTGCCTCCGCCGACCTGTCAGATCCACCTGCTGGTCCTCTGGCCTAGACGACCAATTTATCTTTCTTTCCCGTTCTTGTAATCTATCGAACAAGTTAAATTCACGCAATTCCACCCGCTGGGGGTGTATTTTCAAACTCTGTTGAATTCTGGCGTTGAGCCTTGCTATGTAAATTAATTTACTCGCACAAGTCTGTGCTCTACCGGGTTCCACTTTTGCCTTGCTTTTCTGTTCTGTTTTGGCTTTTTCCCTTGCTGTCTTCCTTTGGCTTCCGCCCTGCCAGCCGGACAGTTGCTCTACGGTCTGTGGCTGGGTCAGGGACTTAGCAGTTTTTGGATAGACAAGTACTTTGGCAGCTTAGAACGTAGAAATTCAAGTGAGAAGCCGTCTGCTCAACAGCCGGACGGTGAGGCAAGGAGCCGGCCTGGCCTATGCTGATGTTTTTTCCTTAGTCATTTTGTGTGTGGACTGTTTCCTGCCTTTAGCTCTTGCTAGCCGGACAGTCGCTCTGCGAGCTGCGGCTTAAGGAAAGAGAGGCCTTAGATGTCGGTACACTACTTGTCCAACTGTAGGTACTATCAACATAGAACCAGGCGGCAAGCCCCCGGGCCGACTGGTCGGACCCGGTTCCAAGCGGCGGAAAGGAATAATATATTCATAGGCATAATCTTATCATATAGATAAAAAGGGTAGCCCCCGAGTGCTCCTCGAGGGACCCAATGTCTTTGCTCTTAATACAAAAGGTAGCATGGTACATACTGCACTAACTATAAAATCTTTGAAGGAGATTTGCGTTCTATGGGCGCTCCTTCTCCTTGCTAAATCGTCCCTCTTGCGCGCCCTAGGCTTCTGCGCGTCGATGAGGTAGTAGGAGTCATTGCCCAAGGCTTTGCTGATGACAAAAGGGCCCTCCCATGGGGCAGAGAGCTTGTGCTGGCCGGCTGTTCACTGGATCAGTCGAAGCACAAGGTCCCCTTCTTGGAAAGATCGAGGCCTGACCTTCTGGCCGTGGTAGCAGCGCAGGCCCTGCTGGTAGATGGTGGACCGACTGAGTGCTAGAAGCCGGCCCTCTTCCAGCAAGTCGACACCGTCTTCTCGTGCTTCCTTCGCCTCCACCTCCGTGTACATGGTGATGCGAGGTGAGTCGAACTCGATGTCAGTTGGGATGACGGCCTCGGCCCTATACACGAGGAAAAAGGAGTGAAGCCGGTTGCTTTGTTCAGCGTGGTCTGGAGACTCTAGAGGATAGCTGGCAGCTTGTCGATCCGGCAGCCGGCCGAGCGCTCCAGTAGCTCGACCAGTCGGGGCTTGATGCCGGACAAGATGAGGCTGTTTGCTTGCTCTTCCTGGCCTTTTGACTGCGTATGGGCAACGGACACTAAGTCCAGCCGGATGCCCTGCATCACGCAGAAATGGGCCAAGGCGCCTTTGGCAAAATCTGTGCCATTGTCGGTGATGATGCTGTGTGGTACACCGTACCGGACGATGATGTCTGCGATGAAAGTCACAGCAGTCGGACCATTCAGCTTCTTGATTGGCTTCGCTTCAATCCACTTGGTGAATTTGTCCACGACGACAAGCAGATGGGTCATGCCGCCGCTGCTATCTTGAATGGGCCCACCATGTCCAGCCCCTAGATGGCGAAAGGTCAAGTGAGGGGGATGGTCTTGAGCGTAGAAGCTGGTAGGTGTTGCTTGGAGCTGAAATGTTGGCATCCGTTGCACTTCTTGACCAAGTCCTTGGCATCGTCCAGAGTAGTTGGCCAAAAAAACCATGGCGGAAAGCTTTAGCGACAAGGGATCTGGAGGCCGCGTGGTGGCCGCACTCACCTTGATGAATATCTTTGAGGATTGCTCTTCGCTTCTCTGGCTCTACGTGGCATTGGAACACGCCAGTCACCTTGCGCCTGACAAGCTCTCTGTTCACTATTGTGTATGCTGCTACCCGACATTGCACCTGCTGGGCCAAAATCTCGTCGGTTGGTAGCTCTCTGCTCACCAGGAAGTTGAGGATGGGCTGTGCCCATGATGGTGCTTCAACCACTGTCATCACGGCCACTGGTATTAGGGCGGTTGGGTTGGGAGGCGGCAGGTTGGAGCCGACCGCTGCTTGCTGCATTGTTGAAGTCCCCGGGCCGCCTGCTACAGCCCCCGGGCCGGGTGTGAAAGTGCTAGTTATCGACTAGAGGTGGGTTGAATAGGCGATTTTTATGAAAGTCTTCCAAACATGGAAGTTTCGAAGACAAACGATAGAAATGAACCTATTAACATGCAGCAAAAGGTAGACTACACTAGGCAAGCCATAGTCAAGTATTCAATGAATTGAAAGCACGAAGACTATTAGCAACTAGGCAGTATGGATCAGGATGGAAGATAGTATGAAGCCAATCAGAACAAGTAGTCACACAGTGAAGTCAAACAGATAATGCAAGCAGGCAATGACTTCACGAAGACAAACTGTAAGTAAAGAGAAGGAAGAGATAGAACCAGTTGCTTGGTGAAGACAAAGGATTTGTTGGACTAGTTCCAGTTGCTGTGACAACTGTACGTCTGTTTAGGGAGGCTGAGATTCAACTCAGAAGACCGCGTCTTCACCTTCTTCCCCTTGAGCTAAGGACACTTAGTCCCCGCCCAATCACTCTGGTAAGTCTTCAAGGTAGACTTCCAAACCTTCACAGACGCCGTTCACCGGCAATCCACAATGACTCTTGGATGCTCAGAACGCGACGCCTAACCGGCTGGAGGATTCACAATCCTCAAGTGTAACAAGTCTTGAGATCATGCGGACAGAAAGACTTCAGTGATGCCAAACACACTTTGGGTCTGGGTGTTTTGGGCTTTGTCCTCGCAAGGATCTCTCTCTCAAATGCTCCGGAGGTGGGTTGCTCGCAAATGACAAAAGTCGTGCACTAACTCTGAGCAGCCACCAATTTATGGTGTAGGGGGTGGGCTATTTATAGCCACTAGGCAACCCGACCTGATTTGTCCGAAATGACCCGGGGTCACTAAGGAACTGACACATGTTCCAACGGTCAGATTTCAAACACAGACGACAGCTTGACTAGGGCTACAAGTAAAGCTGACTCATCCAGCTCTGGATAAGATTTGCTCTCATTGTCTTCGCTTGAAGACATAGGATTTGGTTGAGCATCACTTTAGTCACTCTGACTTTGTTCACTTGGACCCCACTTAACAGTACGGTGGTTCCTATGACTCAACAAAGAAGAAAATGAAACTACGAAACAACTATGTCTTCACGCTCCAAAGACTTCATGCGATGTCTTATCATGTCATAGTCTTCAATGTGAATATCTTCACATACCACCATTATCTTCAATGTCTTCACACATTTTTTGGGGTCATCTCCGGTAGGTAAACCGAATCAATGAGGGACTACTACCTGTGTTATCCTGCAATTCTCACAAACACATTAGTCCCTCAACCAGGTTTGTTGTCAATACTCCAAAACCAACTAGGGGTGGCACTAGATGCACTTACAATCTCCCCCTTTTTGGTGATTGATGACAAACTGGTTGAAGTTTTCAACGAGGATAAAAGTGTGTGAGATTGTAAAGGATAAGATATTGTCTTCATAAATAGCAAAAGGCTCCCCCTGAAGATGTGCATATATGTATTTTGCTTTTGGAATGCAAGTGCACATGGCAGGTTGTACTTGTGGAGATCCTCTTCAACTTATGAAGGCAATTCATCATGCATGATAAGATATAACAAAGATAATGACAAGCATAATGAAAAATGGACGTCTGCAATATGACTTCGTGCAGGATTTATCGTCGCACATGCGGAATTTATCGTCGCATCACATAGATGATAGAAAAAGTAGCAGACGACCAGGAAGTGTAAGTGTTACAACTCAAAGAACCCAAATGTATTAAAAGCGAGAGTTGTAAACACTTGGCAAAAAGTATAGCAACCACCCATAGGGACCTGCTTGAAGACTATCAACTCATATGCTTCTCCCCCTTTTGTCAGTAAGGACCAAAAAGGATTGAAGACATAGAGCTTCTAGTCATTCCCATGAGGAGTAGGTGGTGAAGTAGCAGGGTCGTCGTTGAGGTTTGGTGGTGCAGAAGAACTTGGTGCAGTCACTACAAAAAAAGACACATCCATGACATTTTGGGCCGAACGAATTTTTTTCTGTCATACATATGACACTTCTATGATGATAATTGTGACAAAACCCGGTATCATCATAGATGTGGTGGGCTCCTACTTCTATGAAAAAAAATCATGACAGAAAATGGGCTTTTCGTTCTGGGCGGGCTAGAGATGCAGCTGCATGATATTCTTTGGGCCATCCATGACGGAAAAAACCATGGTAGAAGCGAGGGCGAGGAAAATTTCGGGGAGTTCGCGGTTACGGTGGGAGGTCGGAGGCCGAGCGATGCACGCTTCTCTCGTACACGTACGCGCGTTTGTGTGAGGCGTTGGCTCTAACTGAACCCGAGCGAGGCATTGGGCTCTAACTAAACCCGAGCGATTGCACTGCAAGCTACACGTTACTGAACCCGAGTGATCGATTGATGGCTGTTAACTGAACCCGATCGAGCGATTCCTTCGCTACTGCTGCTAACTGAAGCCGATCGATGCTGCCTCTGGATGAACAGTGAGCGTTGCGGGGGGGGTGGGGTTGGATGAACAGTTCCCGGTGGGGGTGGATGAACAGGACCCCGTGGTGTTGCCTCTGGATGAACAGGACCCCGATCGATCGAGCCGGTTGGGGCTGGATGAACAGGACCCCGTGGAGGGCAGGATGAACAGTAGACGGTGGAGGGCAGGATGAACAGTAGCCCGTGGAGGGGTGGTTGAACAGGAGCCCGCGGAGAGGGCTGGTTGAACAGTAGCCGGTGGAGTAGCGCGCGGTGGAGACTGGATGAACAGGAGCCCGTGGATGAACAGTCGCAGGTGGAGGCTGGAGGAGGTCGACGGTGGATGAACAGTAGCTCGTGGAGGCTGGAGGGGTCGACGGTGGAGATGAACAGTATCCCGTGGAGTCCCGTTTTGCGGTACGCCACACCCCTCCCGATGTACAGGACCCCCATTTCGACCGTAGCGCTCCAACACAAGTCTGTTTCGGCCGTTTTGTGGTACACCACACCCCTTCCTATCAATAGGACACCCGTTTCGACCGTAGGAGGTCCGTTTCCTCCGTTTTGCGGTACGCCAGGCCTCGTTTCCATCGCCTGTTCCGTCCAAGCCCTCCCGATGAACACGACGCATTCCGTTGCCTCCCCATGAACACGACGCATTCCGTTGCCTCCCCATGAACACGATGACGACGCTGTTTCTCCGTTCCAACCCAGCCATGTACACGAGCCCTGGCCGTATGTATGCGCGAGTAGGCGTTCGAGACCCCGCCCGTATGTACACATACGTGGCCGTATTTTCTTTCTTGCACCCTGGCCACTGTACGTACGTGTAAATGCTATGTGCGCGCCTCTACTACGACACGTGCACGCCTCTACATCGACTAGTATGTATGTACACGTTCACGACCAGAATGACAACGCTACGTACGCTTCGACCAGGTGGGTCCCGACTGTCAGGCACTTCCTTGCATGCGAAGATGTAGCTGGTGGGTCGCAGCAGTCAGGGGCAAACGTTTTTTCCGCGAAATATGGTGGCCCGTCTGGTGGGTCCCTGCTGTCTGGTGGAGGAATAATTATTTTGCGCGTAATAAGGAGGCACTTCCTTGCTGCAGCCGCGGACCCAGCTGTCAGCGTCTCCACGCACAATACTCTTCCGATGGAAGTCGGTCGTTGACAACATTGACCGCGCCGCGCCGAGAGCACCACAGCGGTGGACGACGGTGAGGCTTAGGAAGGGGACGACGCGGAGCCGGGGAAGACGCGGCAGTGGAAGCCCGCGCGGAGAGGAGTACGAGGGTTCACTGATTCAGCTGCGGTGTGAGGCTGCCATCGCCGCAGGGCCTGGCCAGAGGTGGGAATAATAGGGGGCGGTGAGGCCTCCGCGGCAGCACAGCCGGCCACGGGAGGCAGGAGCATGCGGCACGACTGGCGCTACTTTGGGCAGCTGGAGCAAGAAGACCAGAGGTTGAAGAAGCACTATGGCCGTTGGATGGACATCGTACGGTCACTGGAGCTAGAATCGTTCATATTGACTAAGTTGACAAAGCCCTTCGTCCCCGTCAACTTAGTAGGCCCACAAGTCAGCCTCCCACCAAGGTGGGTCCCAGCTAGCCGGGGGATTATTCATTTTTTTGTGCATAATAAGGAGGCACTTCCGGTGGGTCCGAGCTGACAGCGGGGGGAACGTTTTTTTTCGCGAAGTACGGTGGTCCGTCCGGTGGGTCCTAGCAGTCAGGGGGAAACAATTTTTTTCGCAAAATTCTGGTGGCCCGTCTGATGGGCCCCGCTATCAGGTGGAGGAATAATTATTTTCTGCGTAATAAGGAGGCACTTCCTTGCGGCTGCCGTGGACCCAGCTGTCAGCCTCTCCACGTACAGTACTCTTCCAATGGAAGTCGGTCGTTGACCACATTGACAATGCCGCGCCGAGAGCACCATGGCAGTGGACGGCGGCGAGGCATAGGAAGGGGATGACGCGGAGCCGGGGAAGACGCGGCAGTGGATGCCCACGCGGAGAGGAGTACGTGCGTTCACCGGTTCGGCTGCGGTGTGAGGCTGCCGTCACCGCAGAATAACAGGGGGCGTGGGTGAGTAGAGGGATGCCCTGGCCAGCGGTGGGAGTAGTAGGGGGCGCTAAGGCCTGCGCGACAGCACAGCCGGCCATGGGAGGTGGGAGTAGGCGGTCCCGCCGGCGCTGCTTTCGCGGCTGGAGCAAGAAGATCAGAGATTGAAGAAACACGATGGCCTTTGGATTGACATCCAATGGTTACGTCTGCTAGAATCGTTTGTTGACATATGTAAAAACTAAAAAAAATCTTGCATACGCGTCAACTAAACAGGTCCACAAGTCAGACCACTCCCTCTTTTTTAATAATTTATATATAGCTCATGGAAACTTCTTATGCAATTTATTGCAGTCGTTTTTTTGGTTGGCCAGGGCCAATTTTGCATATTTTTGTGGGTTCCAAACTATTTTTAATACCGAAATGTCCCGCCAGATTTAAAGTACTTTGAAGATATATTTAAATTAGGTTAATGCCCAGTGAAATAGGAATCTGAAAATGTAATAAAATTCAGAAATTATAAAGTAATTGCCAATTTTTCATCTGTTTTTATATTTACAACCCATTTCATATTACTTTCAAGATTTGCAGGCGTCTTGAAAGAGTTGCAGCCCATCAGGCGTAGAAAAATAAGTAGGCCTGGATTGGGTATTCTTCAGAAAAAATAAACAGGGCTCATTTTCACAAAGAAAAAATAGCTGGGATGGTCACATGGTGAACATAAAATATAAGCCTGGGCTAGATGGGCCACAACCCAGTTCAAACCCTGCTCCGTCTCAACAATACCAAACAAAAAAAATACTGCTTGAGTAGCTGCGTCCCAGGTGTCAGCCGATCTTGTGCTGTTCTCTTGTCTATTGACTATATACGCTCATAATGTCGTGGGTCCCAGATGTCAGGAAAACACTAGGAGGAAGCATTTTATTTTTCCATACACTGACATGGTGGACCCCTACTGTCATCCTCTCCACGTACTTCTGCCGATTCCTGTTGTTTGTTGACCATGTTGACAACGTGAGAGGGCGGCACTGCGGCGAGCGCACCAAAGCGCGTGGAGGACGTCGGCGTTGATGATTTAGGAGACGGTGGGGTGGCGGTGCATGCGCTGAGGCGCAGCCAGCCGTGGGAGGCGGAAGCAGGCGGCCCCGCCGGCGCTGGTTTGGTTTTGGCGGCTGGAGGAAGACAGGACTGAAGAAACATGACAGACTGTAAAAGCAGCAGGAATACTTAACAACCTTAACTGAAACCAGCAGGGGCACTTAACAACCAAAGCTGAAAGCAGTATGAGTACTTATACAGGTTCAACCATACAAAGCAGGCCTCGAACAATGCTACTTTGCCTACAGTTAACCAATGGTGAGGCCGCCAAGCCCCAGGACAAGGCCCAGGCGCCACCCCGCGCATCCACAACCTTTTGAAAGCGGCTTCATCTCACAACGTGGTCAATAAATAGGATATTCGCTTTAGAGCCATGGATAAGCATGAACATAATCTTCTGTCCTATTCTCCAAGATGGACGGGCCTTCATTATTTGAGACCACCCATGAATAAGTATCTTTTCACCTCTAAGGGGAATTTAGTAGGTCGACATAAACATCATGTTGTGACCAAGCGCAAGTCTGACCCGACCATGGCCAGGCATCTATATAGGAACAATAGAACTTGGCAGTTCCTGTTTCAAGAAGATCATAGTTGTAAAACTGTGTATAAGCAATAGTTTATGAACAACATATATAACAGAAAACAGCTCGTACCATAAGTTTCTCGACACAGTTGGACCTGTTCAACAAGTGCAGCAGTGGCACACATATCCCACGTGGCCTTCCACCATTGAAACGCCCAACAAGGACCTCAAGACGATCAATAAAGTGTACGAACTTGTGGATGTCGATCAAGTCAACTTCAGTGCCATTAGTAATAGCCGAGTTATTACAGAGTAACAAACGAGCAGACTGCTTAACTCTGAAAAAACCTACATGTGCCACCAATTATAAGAAAATATTAGTTAGAAGTAGCATCTTCGTGAGAGATTCGTTGCTACTTCTAAAGTTAAATTGTGATTAGTTAGACAGAATAGGTGGATTAAGAAGTAATCGGGGCAACAAGCAAGAACCAGATACAAAACTAACATGGATGAACAATTGGAACGACGTCGGGGTGGAAGATCGCAGTGAAGATGAGACCATGTTATGCTATTTCCATCAACATTTGTGCGCCAACTTTCAGTCTGTAACACTTGAGAAAGTTTATCCAAGTTCGGCCATAAAAAAAGAAGCGATCTTCTTGGTTCATGAACCCAATTCAGAACTTATATCCATGGCTTGTCTTCACTGTGACCATTAAACTAGTGTATTCAGTTATGGCAAGGCCGAGCATCTTGAGTACATGTGTTCTGGCAGAGCAAATAATACACTGCAGGAAAAATGATATGAGAACATAGCATGTTCAAAAAAAACCCCACCCTCCCGGATAGAAAAGAGGATTCTAGGAACATACTATGCGCGTTTCAAAATGCTGTGTTAGGATGAGAAGGAACAAGTGTGGTGTCTCGCCGAGGGCGCAGAAACCTGTAGGGTACTCGCACTTTCGGCACTGGAAATGAAACACACTAGATTCAGTAGGAAGAAAAATGCATCAACGGCGGCGGCTGCCATCCTAGGGTTACCAGCGACTAAGGGACTTGGGTTTATCGGGGATGGATGAAGAATTCGTACCTGGTTCTCCATGAGAAAACCCTATGCAATCGCTGAGAGGGGGTTTTCTCTGAACAAGCAGACGAGGGAGAAGGGGATTTAGGCCCAGTGAAATATTGCCGCTTCGTCCGTCCAGCTTACTGCTAATGCTGGAAAGGGGGGGTTTGTGATTTGATGGCTCATTGGGCATTACTGCGGTGCTACGACCGGGGTGTGTCTACCGTGAAGTTGTGCACTCTAATTTGTGCATATGGCACGTGGACCCCGTTGCCGGTTGCCCCACATATCAGCGAAAGGAAGTAGAAAGACAGGAGTAACTAGTTACACATAAATATATTTTTTGACAGAGAGATACTCCCTCTGTAAAGAGATATACAAATCTTTTATATCACAGGCTCACCTTGCCGAGAAATATACTCCCTCTGCAATGCACGGGCATTATGGGGGTTCAACTTTTTTATGGGGGTTCAGCTGAGAATATAATACTCAGATAGGCTCATGGTTCTTGACTTTGGGCCGTAGGCCGGCCCTGCATGTTTGGGGGACCATGTGTTCTACCTCAGTGCTTTTCATATTGCAAGCGATCGGTACGGCGCTGGTTCTAGATGTTGTCGCAAGGCGAATACACAAAATTGAATAAAGCACGACAACTGTTGGAATGAAATCGAACGACAGTTCCTAACCAGCAATCAGAGTTGCAATTCTATCAACGATATACCATGTGATAAATAATACTGTCGTACTACTTATACACACAGGACACTTGTTTCACCATGCCAGATTAGTAAATCAAAATCTCTTGGAGGATAGATCTGTTCGGCAGTTGCGTGCTGCTACTGAAGAATTTCAAAGTTGATTTGGACCAGCTCTCCTTGCCGAGAAAGTTCGATTTTGACATCATCCCCTACCGCAAGATATGATTTAGATTTGAACCTTGACCATCCTTTAGCATCAATCATCATGCGACCATCCTTTGTACTTACGGTATATTGAGCAGGTTCATTCACACCAAGGCTGCGCATGGTAAGAGAAACTTGGCCGCGATCGCCCGGATTGTTGAACGACTCCCTCGTTGCTCTAGAAATTCTCTGTTTGCAAACAAGAAGACATACCCAAACAGTTAGATCAACACAGTGAATCATGTGAAACAACATGGAAAGAAAAAAGAACGAAGCACTTGGGCGGCCGATGCTTACCAAGAAGGTGGACATGTCGGTTTTTGTAAGGACTTTGGTATATGAAGTGCGAACTGCAGCCCAGTCTGTTGTCGGTGCAACTGCACGGGCCGGAGCAGATGCAAGTGCAAGTGTTGGTGCAGGTGCCGAAGCCACCGCTGCTGCCGGAGATGGTGCTCCTTGTAGAACTGGTGCCGGTGTTGGAGCAGGTGCCGGTGTCGATGCCCGATCCTCCGATAGATCAGACTGATCCGCTGACGCGGTCGGTGCCCAATCCTCAGCTGGATCAAACTGAGTTGCTGCCGCTGTCAGTGCTAGAGCAACTGCCGGTGCTCGATCTGTGCGAGACAGCGGCGATCGTGTTTGGTATGCTATGATCAGCTTTCTAACTTGACTAGGATCCGTGACCGTGATCCAGTCTTTTTCTTCATTTCTTTTAAATGCGAGAAGGACTAATTGTGGCGTTTTTGTGAAACCAAACTGCAGTTCATCATAGGGATTCAGCTTGTACTCAGAGAACAGACTGATCCAATTTTTTCCAGTAATATAAGTGATGGACGGTGCCTTCGTTACTGACACAACATAAGAAGTGAAACCTGCAAAAGTAGCCATCGTAGAGCAAATCAAACGGTTTATTCTGTGATGAATGTCACATGGCAAAACCTGCATAGTAAAATTGCAGGAAAAGAAAGAAAAGATGACATTAAATTAAAAAGATTTAGACAGTAAATCAATAAGATTTACTTGTTGTGACATGAGTGAATCCTTACCAGGAAATCACTATGTTGAAGTACTAAACAGAAGATTGACCATCCAACTACGCGTGGCATGTAGGGGCCCCGCCTACTCCCACAAGTAGGACAGTCCAAAGGCCGTGAATAATCGTATGGACCGAACATCCATGGGGCTGGAAATCCTGGTGGGTGCGATAAACCTTGCAATGCATACAGATATTGGAGTGTAACCATAATTGATAGACCGTCCTCACAAAAAAATATGATATGGATACTTCAAAATATACAGACTGAATTGAGTGGACAGACATTAACATAGACCGTTCTCAGGACTGACCTACCGAACAATAGTACTTACTACAGACAAGCAAAGTTGCACTAACTAAACTCTGCAGACTATTTTTTGCCACCGACCTACGGGATGAACCCCGCATAACTGACTAGGCCATGGACTTCGTGTGAGATGTCTACATGCACCATCACCATCTTGTCAACCTTGGAGAACCTAACATAGTGGTCTTTCCACTCATAAACATGATGATGAAGACAGGCCGCATCAGATTTGTTGGGAAGCTTTACAAGAACCACACCCTTCGTAATCGAAGGCACAACCAGGAAATTTTTGTGGTCAAGTACAGCCTTGAGAACACACCTGACAACAATGCTACAGGAAAACACTAGTTCAGGACACGTGGCGACAAGGACACAGTAGCTGGATAGTTCAGCAGTAGAACTCATCATCAGGTCTTCCAGTTCACATGGCATGACTTTGAGAACTTCATCTCCAGCGCGGACATGGTTCTCATTCAAACAGAAACCATATTTTATTACTACCTCCATTCAGAAATATAAGATGATTTTCGATATTATACTCCATATATGACTACATATACGCACAGAAATGAGTGAACAAAGACACTAGAACATGTCTTCAAAGGCATGAGAGCAGAGGGATTACATGCAATATCCATAACACAAGTTGCCGAGGCAAATATACCCTCTTAAAAGGTAGCATTGATGTTCATAAAGTACTCCCTCTGTCCCAAAATTCTTGTCTTAGATTTGTCTAGATACGGATGTATCTAGTCACATTTTAGTATTAGATACATCTGTATCTAGACAAATCTAAGACAAGAAATTTGGGACAGAGGGAGTAGTTAAAAGTAATCTATAAGAAATCAGTGTTAACCTCTCGCATGTTTTGGTCAAAAGAGGAATTTAGAACCGTCATTTGGCACACAAAAATCACATGCAAGATCACCCAGAAAGTTGTACTACTAGTACTAGTACTGCGTGTTAGATGAAAAAACACGATCAAGATCGAGAAAAAGATCGTCAAGAAGAGATATTACCTGGACTTGCTTAATGAGTGATCCCGGAGAGGGGGGCTTGGACAGGGCGATGGCTTTGAGCTTGTCTGCGGTAGTCTCGGCGGGGTGCTTGCGCTTCTTCGTACCATGAGCCTCGACGGTTTTGGCCGTAGCCATGGACATCACTTCGGCCGGTGCTCCAGCGTCCATCAAGAAACTGTCAAATAGAAATAAAAGAAAAGAAACCATAATCACAAACCCAAAAGCAGAAAAGAGAGGGAGTTATAGGATCAGTCTCGGGGTTGCAAGACCGGGCCTTGGCCATAATCAACACCATTGATGCGCTCACCTTTCCTTCTTTGGGAGAGAAGAACAATGGCAGAAGCAGGTCGGGGTTTTCTTGAAGAAATGAGGAACAAGATGAGGCAGAAGCGAGGGTTGGGTAGAGAGGAAGCTGAGAGAGAAGAGTGAAATGATGGTTGCTTCGTCCATCCAACTTACTGCTGGAAAGGAGGGGGTTTTGTGATTTGACGGCTCATTGGGCATTACTGCGGCGCTTCGATCGGGGTAGTCTATGGTCACTCTACTACGGACTAATTTAGTGCATGGTTGGTGGACCCCGATGCTGGCTGTCCCACACGTCGGCGAAAGTGAGTAATTTAGTGTATGGCTGGAGGAGGATCCGCACGGTAGAGCGTGTCCATTGTTTTTCAGAAGAAAAAAAATGATTACAGCAAGCATTTCCACTCTTACGATGGAGGAGTGCGAAACACGGCAACCACTTGAACATACACAGTGCTCCTACTACTAGGCATGTGCAGTGGTTCATACATCAGTACTACACAATCTTGTTGCTAGTGTAGTAAGATATGACGATAACAAATGATGTTGTGCGCATGTAAACTACTCCTATATGTAACATAGTACCGCTTTTTCAACTGTGCGATCGAGAATGAACGGTGAGATCAATGTTAACAGAACTAGGTCCACAGCGCACGGAGAGTACGGTGCTATAGTACTCCACGAAACATGAACCATATGAATCACGAATAGTGTTAGGCAGGTTGTATGAAGGGTGCACGGGATGGGAGCAAAAGTTCCGTTCTCGACCCACTTTTGGGTGTTTGGCAGAGTGCATGAAGGGTGCATGAGTCCACACTAGTAGGTTGACAAAAATACACGAAGAGGAAACAACTATATTGAGATGAGAATGCAACCAAACACACCCATACGCTTTGTGCTACAGTGACTGATCTGCACCGTCTGAGTTTGATCCAATGGTCATGTTGCGCCGAGACATGGACATGCCCATGAAGAGGGCGCCTAAACACCACCGAAGTCCCTCTGCTTCTCGAGGCGCACGACGTTGGTGATGCAGGGTGCAACCGCCCGCAGAGCCCGCTCCCGGTCGACGGAGCCAGCTCGTCAAAGACGGCGTCCAATGGCACGAATGGATTCCGGTGATGGAGCCCTGAAAGGATTCGCCTGGCAACGGCGACGGCAGCCCGCAACCCCTCCTTGTCCAGCTCAGCCCCCACCATCGCGCGGAGACGGCTCTGCTCAGAGATATAGGTGAAGAAGGAGACCAGGTCAAGAAGCCGCAGCTCGTTGAAGTCGACCGGGTGGTCGAACGGGTTTATCCCGACGGCCGACATCGTCGCGCTGGCACGACAATAGGCATCGCACAGCCGCAACACATGCGTGGCAACTTGGTTCACCAAGTGGTTGAGGCGATCCTGGACCTCGTCACGATCGGCCCGCTCGCGCTCCAACCGGCTCCCCTGACGGCCTATCGTATCTCCCGCTTTCTGTAGCAATGCCGCCGACGCCTCGAGCATCTTTGTGGTGGACGCCTGCCGCTTTTGAAGCTCCGTGAACTCCCGCACATAACGGAGGAGCATGGCACTCCTCTCCTCCTTGAGTTCACGGAGCTCCACGTCCTTGGCCCTGAGCTCCGCATCCTTGGCATGGAGCTCCTGTGTCAGGAGCCTCACCTTGGACTCCGTGATCTACTACGCCGCCATGGCACCAGGTAGAAGCAATGGGGAGAGGAAGCAAAGGGGGCGAAACGGCTGAAAGGCAATGCAATCTACGGGAAGGCGGAGGGAGCGGGGAATCTTTTGGTTTTCACCATGGTAAAACACCAGTCGACGACTTCTCACATCAGGGAGAAGTGGGTAAAGGCGGAGTCATCGTGACTAATTGCTGCCGCGCCTGCTCCCGTCAATCAAAAATTAAAAATCCTGCCGCGCCTGCTCCCGTCAATCAAAAAATTAAAAATCCTGCAGCAACCAAACACCAGAGCAACGCCGCGGTGGATATTTAAATTTACCTCCCGGCAAGTAGATAAAAAAAGGGGTGAAAAAACAAATGTGGCAGCGGCCTAACTAATCGGTCGAACTAGCCCAACTAGCTAGCCACCGTGCGTCACTGATGTACTCGGCGGGAAAGGTGGTCTTTCATGATTTGACGACTCATTTACTTGCTTCGGCGCTACGACCGAGGAGGACCCAGAAAACGCGCGATAGGGCGTCCCACGTTAGGAAGAATATATGCGTGCACCACCCGGGAGGACCCCGAAACCGCGCGGTAGGGTGTGCCACGTCTCGGCACGGAGGAAAAATGTGCGTGTAAAAATATACTGTATCAGACGTAGTACCTATGGTTCGACCTCGGGACCCAGCCAGTCGGTTGAAAACACCCCACTAGCCACACAGCTTCATCATGCAAACGTGGCATGGAGGATAGATGTGGTTAGCTCTGTCTCGACCAGCCACAACGTCTCTTGTTCTTGGCGATTCTTCTATTTTCCAAGTTTTTTAGTAGTAATAACACCACGGCAACCTAGCGTCGCTCTTCGTGTGTGCCCGTGCAAAGGTTAGACGATGGAGAGAAGAGAGATTGAAATCGCAGACCTGGGACCCACCAGTAAGTGAGATAACGGTCATGCACGTGTTGATGAGGCACTCCCTCTACTCTACTCAACACAAGTACTGTATAAAATCAAGTTATGGGACAAAGCCAACAACCGTTCGTTTTTTCAGGCTATCGACTTACGCTTTGTAGTCCAGGTTGCCAGTTCGAATCTCGTCTTTCAGATTTGTTAGTTTTAGGTACAAATTTGATTAATGACAAGTGGGACCCCCGTGTGTTGTTCCGATATTTCAGTGTAGGATTGTTTTTTTGAACAAACACTTTGCGTGGTTAGACAAGTAACGGCACGAGTTACACGCTTCTTGCAAGTTTAAGAACAAAAATGACAGCGGCATATAATATCACATCCACCCCGCAGCTTAGATACTATGGTGATACGAGTTTTTACACCGTTGAAAGTGAGATCCAATGGCTTGGGAGTAGTCTTTGTAATTATGCGCAATTTCCAAACTCTCCAAAGGTTTTTTTGCAAATAAAACATTCAGGCCTCGTGAGTGCCACTACATCTTCGATCCAACGGCTCCCCGGTGCTCATATTAGGTGCTCCCCGTAGCTTAATTACCCACTACGGTGATTGGAGTAGTTGTGGGCCGAATTCTACGAAAATATAATCTAAACCGACCGGAATAAATGCCTACACAAATTAATCCAAGGTTGGAGTGCCCCTCGCAATGTAAATAGCTCCGGCTTTGCGAGGGATGGAGAGGTAGTAGCTTCAACGCGTGGAAGATACGGTGTGAGAAAGCGAAGTCAATCGAGAGACATATAGATAGAGAGACAAAGTGAGTGTGGTCCGACATTCATTGAACAAATATATATATGCTCTGAGGAGATATTGTCCGATTGAGCTTTTTGGCAAGGGTGAGGGCTATAAGATAGAGCTTGAGAGATGATCCAGTCACAGACGTGTAGATATATTTTGTGCCTGGGAGGAAGCAAGGTCAACCGATCAAATAGGGTCGCCGTGCGATCGAAAGAGTGAGACGTGTTGGAGAGAATGACCTAGATAGACGATGTGCGTGAGAGAGTATACAATGTGAATAGGTCAAATTGGGCTCAAACATGGTGATATATCATTTTTGTCCGAGAAAGAGCGAGGTCAATCGAGACATACGGAGAGAGAGAGAGATTGAGTGAGCGTGGCCCACCATGAGGTCGAAAGAGTGGTGGCGGCTTGGATGGACCGACCAAGATAGACAATCTGCGTGAGAGAGTATAGAGTGTGTCGATCGAGGCCCGAACAGGGAGATATATCATGTGTGTGTGAAAGAAAACGAGGTTAAACGAGACTCAGATAAAGAGAGCGAGATTGAGTGAGTGTGGCCCGCCGTGCGGAAGAAAGAGTGAGATAGTCTCGAGGGAGTGACCTAGATATACAACGTGCGTGCGTGCGCATGCACGAGAGGTTGGGGGGCTAGATAGGCAATGCATGTATTTAGCGCGAGAGGGTGAGAGGGAGAGGGGGGGAGAGAGAGAGCTCGGCATGGGGTGCAATGGTGGGTGTGTGAGGTAAATACATTTGGTAACAGAGTGGAAAAAGGGGCTGTGTAGTTGAGAGACTTAGAAATCGAAACATGGAGAGAAAGAATGAACGTGTGTTGGAAACCGATAGCTTCCTAAGGTGGTTAGGAGAGGAAGATTGACGGATACAGGAAGTATGTAGCATTTGTGCGCGGGGGTGGGGGGGGCTAAAAACAACATTTGAATGTACATAGTACGAGACTTAATATCGATGTTTCAATTCGGTGTACATTGTAAGATTTGAACCAAGGACCAGGCATACGGGTAATTATTTCGAATTCGTGCCATACTAAGTTTCGAAAAGTTGACATTGACTCAGTTTGTTGTGCTATTTTGTAGGTCATATGTTTGAATCCATCCAAAAGTTTTCTCACTACCATGGTGTTCATCATATACATATGAATTTGTATTAAAAAAGTAGCGTGGATACTGTGAAATGCGAAATCCACGTTAGAATTGGAGATCGCTACATGACACGCACTCTAATTCAAATAACTAACTACATGACACACACTCTATTTCAAATAACTAATTATGTGACACACACTCTTATCCACGTTAGCGTGGGTACCATTTCGAATTTTTTTTCAAATAACTCCTCATTAATTAATTTATAGTACTCCCTCTGTTCACTTTTATAAGACCTTGAAGACATTTCAGACAATGTGCAAAACAATTCATGTTAAGTTGTCTGAAATGACTTACAAAAGTGAATAGATGGAGTATCTCGTTTCGAATGACTAATTATTGCAAGGAAAACACGGGCATGGTAATACATACAGATTCGTTTGCAAATGAAAGAAGATTCGTTTGCATTCTCAAATGTAGGCGCACCAGGCAAACCAGGGTCGTGTCGGGGTGGACGCTGCTTCGGTGCCTTAAAGGCAACTGCCTTTGGGTCACTGACATGTGGGCTAGCCACCTGTTGGGCCCATATGTCATGGACACAAAGGCAGGTGCCTTAAGGCACCGAAGCATAGTCCTGTCAGGGTGGTCGCGTGTGTCGGACGGACGCGTAGCACCCAGCCACCCATCCCCGCCCCCCCCCCCCAAAAGGACAACGATAATATAAGTTCGCGCTTCCATGTTTCGGATTGAAATATCTGGCGGCCCCAATTCCAGCCCTGCAAAATCTCTCTTCTCCACCGTCCCCTTCCGTGCCCAGATTGCTCAAATCCCTAATTCGCCGCCAACCCTCAAATTGCCCCTCGTCTCGTCTCTTTCCCCACCGTTCCCCACCTCTGTGCCGGACGACGACGACGAAGACGACGGTCACGCTTCACCACCGCACCGGAGCTACCTCATCTACGCCCTCGTCCACCGCACCGGGTGGTCCACTAACAACGTCGGCCGCCGCAACCGACGTGCCTCACAGACACCGAGTTCCACTGCATTAGGTGCGCTTCACCGATGCCGTATCCCAGCTCACCGGGGCTAATTCACCAAGCACATCATCGCACCTCCGCCCCTCGAGGCCGTTGGGGCTTGACCACTCATCTACCGCATCGTAGCGCTCCACTGCAACTCAAGATCTGCATCCGTGCGCTGCCAGCCAACGCCAATGCATCACCCGCAACGGCTCTGAAGTGACCCGCACTCTAGCTAGGCGAGCATGCCCAAACGCCGGCCTGAACTAGGTATCCACACATCACTCCCTTATGCACTGTTCTGACGATGTTTGGATATCCTTTCACTTCTCTCTTAGCTTACATGCCTATGCAACTCTGACCTTAACTCTTATTTATTCTGGAGATATCATCTGAAACAAGCAAATCCATATTTTAGCGAAGCATGATGGCGCTACGGGATCTGGTACACATCCTGCACACCCGTATAACCTTGTAAGTATCTGTCCTCTGGTACAACATCAAGGTCGATTCCTCTTATTTGATCAACCATTCGCCGTGTCAAAAATGCAGAGGGGGATGCAAGGAGCACAAGGCCTGCACATCCAAGCAAGTGGTAACATGGACTTGTACATGGAACATCCCAAGCGCAAGAAGAGCTGCAGTGAGCCTATACAACGAGCTAGTGTAAGTCCCTGCATTTCATTTAGTTCGTACTGGCATTCGTGTACGATTTGTGTGCAGTGGCTGATCCACAAATTCAAGTTACCAGGGGCAAACATTTAACTTAAAAAATACGAAGGCACTTGCACTCCAGAAATCAACATAACTTGAGAAATGTGAAGCTACATGCACTTTGAAAACGAGCTAATGATCCAAAGTAGTTCAGATTATAAACACTAAATGATGCAAGCACCAAAAAACACAAAATGCAACATGGTGTACAAGGACTACAAACATGGTCTGTACCTGCTTGAATTATTCGTTCTCTGGCTGAAAATATCGAAGTGTAATTGCACGTATAACCAGTGTGCAAACTGCATATCAATATATCTATCCTGCACAAGTATGCCAATAGATTCAAACAACAGATTAGAAAAGTATTTATGCTATGTTGTCATGATATGGGGACTTTCTGGTAGATGGCCTCGACGTTTCCTCAAGCTATGAAATGCACTATAATTTGCTTGTCATCAATGCCTGCGAATCTCTGTCTCTCTCAACATAGTAGATCATCATTAGACACTAAATCCTTCAATGAGCTTGCAAAATGCTTGCATTAGATCCCTCATTAGACACTATATGTTCATCACCAGGAGCATGTAAAATATTTGCATCAAATCCTTCATTAGCAGTCTGTTCATTAAACACTTCAGGCTCAAGAACAACATGAGCTTGTATGTTTGCACCGGAAACTTGATTAGATACATCAGATTCAGTCAGTTCAGTATTGATTGGGGGAGTTATAAAATAAGTAGAAATTGGTTTCATTTTCTCATAGATTCCCTACATACAAGCAGTTTTACAACACCATCAGGTTTAACTATTAGCCAGAAATTGAAGAGTTGAATTAGATATAATCAGGGATGTGATGTACCTGCTCGTTGCGCATGCTACTCTTGCAAGCTGCGATTGTCCGTTTGCGCAAGCTCGATGCCATGCCCGTGCTACCGCCGCTGCTTCCCACGCAGGCTACACCCAGGGTTGGATCTTCATCTTCTTGTCCTTTCATTCGCTTGAAGCCTGGCGACCGCCCTCCAACGAGGGCGCGAGGAAGTGCTGTGTCGGTCTGTCCAGCGGCGGCTAGGTTAGGAGCGAACCAGACTGGAGGCTTGAGTGAATGAATTGGGATTTTTCCTGGCGTCGATTGATATGGGAGGCGCTCGTTTGGGCCGCGAGCCTGCTATAGGGCCTGCCTTGCACTTATGTTATTGGCCCATCCAAATTGAAACATTTTTCTTCATTTTTTACATTGCCTGCTCGTGTGTTGGGACGAACAAAACTAGCATGGGCCAACCTGGACGACCCCAACTAGGTGCACACTTTCCAGCCACCTGAGGCGGCTACCCATACCAGCCCCTATGGTGGCGTCGCCCCTTTTTGCGTGTATGATTGGATAGTGAAAAATATTCTAGTGGTGCTTTTGATATACCCACAGAATGGTTGAATTGCTTGTTTCTATGAACTGAGTTCGCCAATAATGTGAAGGATGCCAGTCTTTTCATCCTATTGTAGATTTCTTAGATCTCGATATGCCAAAAGTAATCGCATGAAATATACAGTAAAAGCCAGTGTGATGTGTTTGTCTACAACTAGTCTGACTACACGTCCTCATATAACATATCAAGGACGCACCATCTTACCAGATTAATCATTCGACTTACCCATGCAGTGTGGGAAGAAAGAAGTATTGGGACTGCGTATCCAAGCAATTGATGCCATGGACTCCTTCGTACAACCTTGTAAGCAAAAAAGAAGTTGCAGTGTGCTTGTACAAAGAACTAGCGTAAGTTCAGTTACCTGCTTCTCGGAATTTTAGTTAGCCACTTATTGCAAAATTGTTTAATTACGTTGCTTTGCTTAATTTAGTTTGCTACTGATTACATAATGGCACAACCTGTTAATCGTATTGTAGACTGCGCCTATCTATGTGTTTGATACTTATTGTTAAGAATTACCTGTTTGCCTTAACTTAAATATCTACTTGTTTGTTTAACTGCTTTGCTGCTGCAACAACGGGTTACAATGATGTTAATAACTACTTTTCAGCATCCAAATGAAACTCTTTAATTCCTTGTTTGTTTAACTGGTTTGCTGTTATAACTCCCAGTTGAGATGTTTTGCTAACTTCAACTTTTCTGAATCCAATCGGAACTTTAATGGCAAAACATGTTAGCCCAAGATCAAAGAGCAAGGTCCCCATGGACGTTGCATCATCCCACAACAGTGGCACCGGCCCAATCGTGCATTATGAATTGCCAACTGCTGATGCTCTAGGGGCTAAACTAGTGGTAGAAAGAGATTCTGCTTCTGCACTTAGAGATGAAGTTGACAGGTTGAGGAAGCAAACATCACAATCACAAGTAGTACTCAAGACAACCATTAAATATTTGGTGGATTTCAAAACAAAGAAAGCTGAGACTGACCAGATTGTTAAGGTCCTGAAGGAAAAAAGGAAATTAAATTCCTACTTGGTAAATCATAGGTGAAATGTTCTTTCCATAGTTGAATAACCTTTGTGTTGTCTGTTCATGTAATCAATCAAACCATTTGTTTTAGAGATCATGTAATAATTATTTTTTTGTTTTTTTGTTTGTAATTTTATTTGAGCACAAGTTTGTATTAATTGGTAAGACTCGGAGACATTTCATTTGGATTGCTGTGCCAGACCTACAAATATGCCAATCGGGCTGAATGTGCATTCAGCAATAGTAGTATAGATGGACCATAAGTGGCACGCATCGGAAAGGGCCAAGATGCTGGCTAAAAAAAGGATGCTGTTGTAGCCAAAAAAAGTACAGCGGCCTAGCTTGTGTATGTTAGTTGATATTATTGATCCATATACTCTATAAGTGTTTATATGTCTGTTAGTTCCGTACATTCTTGGTTGATTGACTCGGTATTTGAATCTTGATACACCGCTTGTGTACATATCTAAATGGGAGTAAACATTATGCTGCGTGTGACATTTGAGTTGGACATGAAGTGTTCCAAATATTCGAATTCACCTTAAATTGGATTCTAGTTTCTGAATTTGAGTATCGGCATTTGTAAACCACATTCATATGTGACTGTGGAATACATCTTTGTCGTTCTTTTGAAGATATATAAAAACACATAGAATGATTTATAAAGATTCACATAGGAATACAAAATGGATTCGAATTTAGTTGCCAGGGTAAATGTGGATGCTTATTGTCCCAAAATTAGAAAGAAACAGCAAAATGCCCACTCCCACATCGGCTCCCGAAGCCAAGTGTTTGGGAGATGGAAATTACTATCTACCCATTACACGGACAATCCATCGGCCCGATTTCCACTGCTCTAAATAGGGGTAGGTTAGTAACTTCAATTAGACGTGACATGACCGCCTCTGAGCCCATTCCGACACGGTGGGCGTCAAACATGGGCGGCAAAACTCATTTGATTCAAGCTCGTCCGAAAGACCTCTGTTTCTCCCTCCATTCCCCATTCATACACGGTGGGCGGCAAAACACCCTCTCCTCGTCCGAAATAGATGTAGGCTAATATTTTAAATAGGGGCAGATGTGTAACTTCCATCAGACGTGACACAACCGCCCTACCTGTCAGCCCCATTCATACACCGTGGGCACCAACCGTGAGCGGCAAAACACCCTCTCCTCGCCTGAAATCGATGTAGGCTAATATTTTAAATAGGGGCAGATGTGTAACTTCCATCAGATGTGACACAACCGCCCTACCTGTCAGCCCCGTTCATACACCGTGGGCGCCAACCGTTGGCGGCAAAACACCCTCTCCTCGCCCGAAATAGTTACCGGCAAATATTTCGGAGACGCGAGATTACCGTCCTATCCCCAACCGACGAGACGTCCAAATTCAAAACGGGGGATAAGTTCGTAACTTTCCCATATTTCAGGCATGCGCGTCCCAAAAACATGGTTCCCCATACCTCTCCCTCCATTTTCCCATTCATACACCGTCCGCGCTAGAACACCCCATTCCCACACCAGCCTCCGTCCGCCACCCCATCCATCGCCGCCGTCCTCCACCACATCCATCGCCACCGTCCTCCACCATGCCGGAGCGCCTACCAAGACCGCGTCGTCCACTGCTAGAGATGGACGTTTCTCATCCACGGCGATGGACCAATAGCCTTGCATCGCGTCCTCTCGCTTCATTGGCGCCGTCGTCCTCTTTGCCGGGGCCGCTCACACGACCCTCTCTTCCACCGCAACGGGACTTATCCCCCGATGCACCCGTCTACCGTCGCAGATCTGCTTCAACGCCACCGACAACCATCGCACCCCCGATGCCTACACGACGCCACAAGAGAGGTGGTACTTCATATCTCCTCAACTTTTTGATCTCAACCAGAAAATAGATCTTAACTTGGTTACTCTACTTTCTTTTCAGCTCTGAGAATTTAGTTCTTAGTTCGAAGCAAACAATGGATGCTAAATATCATTTCTCCGGTTTGCAGCTTTAAATCGGCCATGGCACAGCCATAATACGGTTTAATTGATCATGCTTAGGGTTTAATTGATCATGTTGGTTCCGTGATAGTTTCTTTAATAGAAATCAGAGGGGAAACCCTCTTTTGCTAAAAAATATATGCTTAGAGTTTCCCCCTTTTATGATCACTATACGATCATAATACATGCTTCGTGTCATAATAACACTGCTCCACCCATCAAGATAAACAAGCTTAGTTGTTCAAATACGAATCTGATATTATTAAAACAGAGTTGTTTAATTGGTCAGCTAAATGTTCCTAAATTAGTTTCGAAAAAGCATGTTTGCCGCTGGGTGTGTATCTCTGTGTGTGGTCTGGTCAGCACGGTTGGGGAGGTGAACTTTGCATATGCAGGGGTTTATAGGGAGACACTCTCCGAGTTGAAACCGCAATGCATTCCATAGATAATCTGACTACTTTTTATGTTTTCATGAATCTCAGATTCTGAACAGCATCATAATGATTATGAGCTTGCGTGCATGAAAAGAATAAAGCAGAACAATGCCATGGTTTTCAAACTTGGCATTAAGGGACTGAAATCAAGTCTGGATGCAATGCAATGCAAACACTCTCCACCTACAGATTCATGCTTAGAATATGATCCTAACAGTGATTCTGAGCTAGAGGGAGACCTAAGTCAATGTAGCTCCCTAGTGGAGGAGTCAGAGGAAGATGCCCTAGCTTATTCACCCATCAAGGTACTTGCTCTAACTTTGCAAGGTTACATTGCTCGCACATATCTTGCAACCGGTGCTTTGCATTGCGTCTACTTTGTTGAACTGCCATTAGCTTAGTTTACACATCGTGTATGTGAATACGCCCTGCCTATCCATTTTCAGTACATATTCCATCTGTCATCATACCATATTTATCCATTCAAATGTTGTTCTTGTGATTGCTGATCGTGGAGGAGCACAAGCAAAGTATTTGGAAAAGGTAGTGGCACCTGATAAATCAAATAGCCCATTAGGTGTAGTTGCAATATCACCTGACCCACAAAATACCCCAACCCTAGCAGACTCTAGCCCTACTACACTGGTCATTTCCGATGCCCCAACTCAGCAGGCCCCAACTACAGCAAACAGTGTGATTATGCCAGTTGACATAGCACCAGCTGTACGACGCAAAACCCCCATTCCAGCAAAGAGAACACCAAATCCAGTTGCCAAATCCCTTTTCGAACCAGAGAGAGCCCCAATTGCAGCAAATAGGACCCCTGTTCCATTTCTTCCCAGTTTAGAAGACAAAGCTTATGTTGTCAGGAATTTTGTGCGCATCTTTCCTTCATGGAAAGATTATACCGCAGAAATAGAACAATTTCCAGTCTTCCTCCGCAACTTACGCGTAAGTAATGTACTAATGTTATTCATGGTCATTACTGCATATGTTTCTGCTGACAGAAGACACAAGATTTCATTCTTTTAAATAGGCGAGGCGCAAACTAGATTGTGATGACGAGCAAGGGTTGGTTGCGCTTTTCAAGCACTCGTTGATGAAGTATCATTCCTACCTGAGGGAAGCGAACTTCGATGGCAAGCCTCTAAACGAAATTTCTGTAAAGTCTCTGGTGCTACATTTATCCGACGGTGACTGGAATAATCTTGTTACACATTGGTCTCGGCTGCATCGTAAGGTACTGTCTATGATATCACATCACAATTTGAACTACATTTCTGCATTTGCCTTAATGTCTCACTTGTACGAAAAATGTTAGCAGAAGAACATTCGTTCTCAAGGGAACACAGAATCTCGCAACTATACTGCACACTGCATTGCTCTTGTGAGTACCTCTTGCCCTGTATGACCATACTTACTTTCATAGCTGTTTGATTATGTAGCATCACTGCACATGTTAGCCTCGTAATCGTCCATTTGGTGGACATTATAAGATTCGTATGGACTCTTACATAAATTTAGAATCAACCCAATGCTTTTGAAGAGGTTTAGCTCTACAGTCCTCTTGTAAGGACTGAACGTGGTCTATCACTGTACTTACATTAACAACTACTCCCTCCGACCCATAATATAAGAACGTTTTGTACAGTACACCAGTGTTCAAAACACTCTTGTATTATGGGAAGAGGGATTGGTTCATTTTGTAGCATTCTGCATCTTATCTCCCTCTCCCACCATTTACTAAAAAAGATCAGATCTATATTTAATCTTACCAACAAGTAGAATACACAGACAATGCCAGTGCAGAAGTGTAGCCCATTGCTCTTGTCAGTACATTTTGTCCTGTAACGCTTGTACTTCCAGGGATTGGTAGTTGATTATGTAGCATCAATCTGCATCTTATCTTCATTATCCTCTATCCCTTCCACTATTATCATATCTATAATTACTCTCTACAAAATGTAGAGTACAGGCAATGCTTATGAAGAAGATTCTGTGCTGAAATTCTTGAGTTATCCTTCCCTTGCCATGGAGAAGGGCATTATAAAGCCGGTGTTAACTGTTAATGTAAGTCAGTCCTTCTAAAGCCTTTATCCTCAACTGCTGTTTAATTTTCTCATACTCCCTACTATTTACTGCTGTTTAGTTTGCTGTTTCTACCAAAATGCATGTTCGTAAGAACCGTAAGTTCTAAGTTTTACTTGTAAAACCAAATTCCTTATTCATACCATGCACATTACTTAATACTCCCTATATGTATGCTTGTTTTTGTGGATCTATAATCCAGTGTGTGGTGAAGCAGCCCATGTTTGCACCTTGTCATCTCCTGTTTTATCTTACTGATGTGGCTGATGATATGAACAACATGCCATGCACATTATCCAAAATAGTACAATGATTTTCTTTGCCCTTCATCTATGCTTGTTATGTTGACATGGTAATCCAGTAGTGTGGTGAAGCTCTCCGCATTATGAACAATGCCAAATTATGCTATTGATATTTTGAACATACTCTTTATTTTATAATTTGAAATTGGATAGAATTGACAGAACAATTATCATCTTTGTTTATACACATGCAAAACCTGTCATCTCTCTGCTTTGTTTCAGGGTGATATGCCTGATGGCATGCACAAGTCTGCTGAAGGCTATGAGACAAACCCAACATATATTGCAGCAAAGAAGGCAAAACATCTTGAAGATAGCAAGACAACCCCAAAGTCTTGTCTTGATGCAGTGTTCAAGTTACTGGAAACTAACAGTCAGACAAGCTCACAGAATTCGTTGTCTAAATCAGTTCGACTTCTTCAGTCCCAAGTTCTAGCAGAAAGGCATTCTGTAACTCAACTTTGACTTGAAGTCCTATCTCTAAGAAAGATTGCGGAGAACACCAATGAGAACCTCATCACTAAACAGCTACACCTGGAAGCTATGACCGACATGCTAGGCCGGTCTCACAGCCTTGCTCAGCAGCTTGCGCAGCAGTTCCCCCGCAAGGCTAACCTTTCTTGAACTGTCTTGGAAGTGGTCTCGGTTCAGTATTATTTTGTTATGCTGCAATGGTGCCCAGTTTTTGTAATCTGCTTCTTCCTTGCACTTTATGATCACTGGTGGCGAACTTTGATGCCTAGTGGATGTAATAGACCTTAAATCCTTTATTGTGTAGTGTAGGTTTATCCTTAGTTACTATGCCGTAATTTCTTTATTGTATAGAGTAGGTTTGTTCTTAATTACTACTAGTTATGCAGCAGCCCGAAATGAACCCGGCCCATGATTATGCGAATCAAATCACGGGCTTTTAACTGGCCAAAATTGTCTGGGTCCTTGTTTGGCCCAATCAGATATCGGCTGCGAGCAGGCCGGATGCAAACCGGGCCGTAGTTAGGCCCAACTATATGTCGGGATTTTAACAGGCCAAAATTAATATAGGGCTGAAATGTTAAACGGGCCCTTAACAGGCCAAAACTAATATCAGGCCGAATTACTAAGTGGGCCTTTAGCAAGTGGGCCCAAAAGCATAGTGTCAAGTTGACGGGCCGAATCTGATATGGGCCATAATTGAGCCCAAAGCCTCTTAAAGGGCCGAACCTGATCTGGGCCGTAATTTGGCCCAGTACGTGGTAGGCTTTTAACGGGCCGGATCTCATATGGGCCACTATTAGGCCCGGAGTGTGGCAGTCCATTAATGGACCGGATCAAATATGGGCCGACATTTGGCCCAAAACATGGCAGCCAGTTAGTGGGCCGACCTACTAGGGTCCTCAAAATCTTGTGGGCCTACAGCTGGGCCGGCCCATTAATGTCGGTGAAATCTCGTGGGCCTTTAGCTGGGCCGGCCCATTATGGTCCACAAAATCTTGTGGGCCTTTAGTTGGGCCGGCCCATTTAAACTTTTTGGGCCATGCCACGTGTCGACGTATCATAGGCGCCTTCTGTCTAGTGAGTGGATGACATCTGTCCCGACGATGAACCGACATGTGTTTCCTCTAGCCAATGATGATTTTACACGTGGAAAATCCCCATTGGTCGGGGCTGTTAACGGGTTATTGGATCCAAAACCCGACCCGATAGCTTAACGGCGTTCCGTTACGGTGGATGCCACGTGCCGGTCACCCTTGACAAAAGCACTTCTGTGACGCGTGATGTATCGTCATGGAAGTGGACACTTCTGTGATGATAATTTTGGTAATGTCATGGAACACTTCTATGACAGCACAAGTATGACTATCTTGATTTTGTCATAAATTTGTCATGGATGTATATGCATGACAAAAAAGCGACCTATTGTGACAAACATGTATCATCACGGAAGTGTATTTTTTTGTAGTGAGTATCGATACGCGCCGAAGTTGGAGGTGGTGAAGTAGCATCAGCTTGGTCATCAATGACTCTGGCATTAACAGTTGCAGCTGAGGAGGAATAGTCAGAGTCTTCAAGTGAGGGAGTCCGATGCAAGACATCATTCCTTGGAGGAGTTGAGTCAAACTTGAATCATTCGGTGAAGTCATCGTCTTGAAGATCAGCTTCAGCACTGAGCAATGTCAAACTCTTCCACGACTTCCGACAGGTTTCATGAGTGACAAAGGCATTCTTGATGGCAAGGTTGCGAATGCGATTGACAGCCATCAAGAGGCTTTGCATTTAACGCTTGAGCCAGTCATGATGCTTATCCTATTTTTAATGCAAGGCGATGAGAAGCTCTCGGTCATTGAGAACACGAAATCGCTTCCGAGGCCTTTGAGCAATAGTGCTTTCAGTGGCTTTAGTATGGGCACGGTGAGGTGCACGTGTATTGCCAGCCAAAGGATAAACACGAGTGATGACCTGAACTCCTTCAATGGGCCGGGTGAAGCTTTGGTGATCAGCATTGTGAAGATAAATTGGCTCCTTGGCAGGCTCTGGGTATATGGCTTCAACTGACATATCAACCTCTAGCAAAATATCAGATGGTTGCATGCAGAAGGCTGATAGTTGACAGCTGAATGAAGCTTGATAAGGCGCATAACCCATGGAGCATAGAATTTCAGACCAAAGAGGTCAGAGCCAGATGCAGCCAATTGCCTGATAAAGAAGTCTTGAGCATTGAAGCTGATGCCATTGAAGATATAAAAGACCAATGTCTTCATCGCTCCTTCAAGCTTCGCTGCAAAAAAATGTCCCTTGATGGGCCATAGAGTTCGCATTATGATATGATAGATCGTTCGGGGCAGATACTCTAGGTCTTCAACAAAGAATTCTCTTGGGTATTCAGCGTTGCATTGCAGAGGCTTCATCATGCTCAGCATTTGGCTCATGTTGGGCTCTGGCTTGTGAAAAATGCTCTCCAGGGCATTGCGGTGAAGCTGACAACCAGGTTCGAAGAGTTCACCTGGAGTGGGCAAGCCTGTGAGCTCAATGATATCCAGAGCTTTGGCTTCGTGGTGTGTATTGCCTGTCATCAACTCAAGGATCCAAGTCTTCGGATCCCTGTTATAGCCGCGAATGTGGAGGGTAGCATAGAATTGTAGCAGAAGCTCTTCATTCCAATGCTGTTTATCAGTCACAAAGTTCAGGAGACCAGCATCACGGAAACAGTCAAGAGCTTCTTCTAAGCAGGGCAGTCCAGCAATAGCTTCACTGTCTAGACGCATATGGAGAAAGATGCGCCCTTGATCATAGAGAACACAGGAATAGTAACTGCGCTACTGACAGCTCCAGAACCGATCAGATGAAATTCTTGGCTTGGAGTAGGGGTTCTTGGCACTATCAAAGAAAGTGTTGTGTGCAATGAAGCCATTTGCATTGAAAGATCCTGGTGAAGTTGCACTACCTGGAAACCTTGGCAGCCTTAGCTTCGGCTTTTGGACCTGAGGCCTGTGCTCTACATGATAGTCAAATTGCGGACCGACAGCAGGTGGAGGGACCAGAATGGGCCATCTGACAGTAAACAACTGACCACGATCAAATGCTTGCTTGATGGTGTGTGGCCTTGGAGGCGGTACAGGAGCAGTGGCAGTGGCAGTGGCATTAACTTCAGGCTGCAGATTTGCATCAGGTGCAGCATTGGCTTCAGGTGCATTCACTTTTTGCACCACATTAGCTTCAGGCGCCACATTAGCTTCGGCCATGACAATGTCATTGGCTTCAGTTGAGTTATTTGTGGCCGCCTCAGTATTGTCAGCCTCCACTTGAGTAGTTGGAGGGTCAGACACGTTCTCCTCGAAAACAACTTCAGGGTTGGACGGGGGTGTAGCAACACGTTCTTATTCTTCTCTTGGTTCTTCTTTTTCATCGGCTGCAGCTGGAATGTCTTCCGCAGCATTGGCTTTAGACTCTGAGATGTTCACAATTGGAGAGGCTTCAAGAAACACACTACAAAAAAATACACTTCCGTGATGATACGTGTTTGTCACAGTAGGTCGCATTTTCTGTCATGCATGTACATCCATGACGATTTTATGACAGAATCAAGATAGTAATACCTGTGCTGTCGTAGAAGTGTTCCATGACATTACCAAAATTATCATCACGGAAGTGTCCACTTGCATGACGATAAATCGCGCGTCACAGAAGTGCTTTTGTCAAGGGTGACCGACACATGGCATCCACCGTAACGGAACACCGTTAAGCTATCGGGTCGGGTTTTGGATCCGATAACCCGTTAACAGCCCCGACCAATGGGGATTTTCCACATGTAAAATCATCATTGGCTGGAGGAGACACATGTCAGGTCCGCGTTGGCACAGGTGTCACTCATCCAATGGGCGAGATGCGCCTATGATATGTTGACACGTGGACCGGCCCATCAAGTTTAAATGGGCCGGCCCAACTGAAGGCCTACAAGATTTTGTGGACCATAATGGGCTGGCCCAGCTAAAGGCCCATGAGATTTTGCGGACCATAATGGGCTGGCCTAGCTAAAGGCCCACAAGATTTTGCGGGCCATAATGGGCCGGCCCAGGCAAAGGCCCACAAGATTTTTGTGTGCCATAATGGGCCGGCCCAGGTAAAGGCCCACAAGATTCTTGCAGATCATAATGGGCCGGCCCAGCTAAAGGCCCACGAGATTTCGCCAACATTAATGGGCCGGCCCAGATGCAGGCCCACAAGATTATGAGGACCCTAGTAGGCCGGCCCATTAATTGGCTGGCATGTTTTCGGCCAAATGCCGGCCCATATTTGATCCGGTCCATTAATGGCCTGCCACGCTCCGGGCCTAATAGTGGCCCATATGAGATCCGGCCCGGTAAAAGCCTACCACGTTCTAGGCCAAATTACGGCCCAGATCAGGTCCGGCCCTTTAAGAGGCTTTGGGCTCAATTATGGCCCATATCAGATTTGGCCCGTCAACTGGACACTATGCTTTTGGGCCCACTTGCTAAAGGCCCACTTAGTAATTCGGCCTGATATTAGTTTTGGCCTGTTAAGAGCCCGTTTAACATTTCGGCCCTATATTAATTGCGGCCTGTTAAAATCCCGTCATATAGTTGGGCCTAACTACGGCCCGGTTTGCATCCGGCCTGCTCGCAACCGATATCTGATTGGGCCAAACAAGGACCGAGACAATTTTGGCCTGTTAAAAGTCCGTGATTTGATTCGCACAATTATGTGCCGGGGTTCATTTCGGACAGCTGCCGGCCCATGAGCTGTTCGGCACGTTTCAGGCCCAACCTACATCGTGATTGCATGACGACCCGATTATGTACCGTAATTTTACGGTTTGGCCGGTTTACTGTGAAGACAGGAGATATATACAGTAAAATAATTGCATCATCGTGAATAAGAAAAAACCTAGAGTATACAATAAAGAAATTACGGCATATTACATCCACTGGGCATCAAAGTTCGCGACTATGATAATAAAGCACAAGCAGACAACAGATTACATACACTGGGCATCAAAGATCGCCACCAGTGCAAATAAACACGCCGACAAAATAATATACAAAACCGACAGCACTTCAATAGAGTTCAAGAAGGGTTAGCCCTGCTGGGGAGCTGCAGCGCAAGCAACTGAGCAAGATGATGAGACTGCGCTTGTTCAACACTTATATCTTCCTCACTCTGAAAGATAAACAAGCAGACAGATGACATGTTTTGCACATAAAAGTATCAGTGCTGACAATTCATCACATTTCTTACTGACGAATAAAGTGACACAGTTTAAAATTGCATTAACACAATATGGTATTGTTCAGGTCAAGACATGGCAGGAAATGACATTGTGAAGGAGTTGGCAACTTCACGACACCACTGGATTACAGATCAAGAACTCATAAGTATCAATGGTTAGTCTGCTGTCAATTTATACCATTTCAGATTGGCAAATAAAGAGACGGTTTAAATAATAGTAGAATGATATTGCATTGTTCATAGTTAAGACATTGCAGAATATGACATTGTGCTGTAGTGGGTAGGTTCACCACACCACTGGATTACGGATGAATAACAAAAGCATACATGCAGTGCAAAAGAAGATCACTTGCTCTATATAGTTTAATTTACATGGTATGAAGAAGGAACTTGGTTGTACAACTAAAAACTTAAATTGAGAAAGGACAAACTTTTGTTTATGAACTACATAATAAACTTTAAACAAGCCATTTGATGCAAACACCAAAAATAAATAGTTGTTGCAGTCATGCCTAACCAAATATATACAACAAAGTTTGAAGGCTTGAGATGGACAAACTTACATTATTGGTGAAGACAGGCTCTATAAAGGCCTTGTCCATGCTGATGGGGGGGGGCAATTCAAGAAGTTTACCACAGAATCTTCTTCAAAAGCATTGCCTTTATTCTACATTTTTTTAAGAGTAAATATAGATGTGATAATATATGAAAAATGGAGAATATTTAAGATAAGATGAAGAGTGATGCTACATAACCAAGTAGCTATAAATGTAAGTGCAGCGATACAGGCAAAAGGTACAGCCAAGAGCAATGCAGAGCTAAACTTCTTCAGTACCAACCTTATGGTAAGAGTAAATATAGATCTGATGTGTAGAAAATGGAGGGCAAAGGAAAATAAGCTACAGAGTGATGGTACATGAACAACTACCTGTCATTATAAGTACACTGATAAAGGACAACATGTACTTACAAGAACGATGCAGAGCTAAAAAACATTGGCATTGGATATATTCTACACTAATGTAACCATTCATACAGATCAGATAATTTGGAGCGAACAATTGATAAGCAAGCTATCATGCATACTGCTGTCACATAATGAACCAGTTATGTATGCAAGTACAGTGATACAGGACAACAGATACTAACAAGAGCAAAGCAGCGGGCAGCATATTTGCGATATCCTGTCGTTCTTGTCAAACCAGAATTCTTCTTCGAGCAGATTTCCTGGAAAAATGATCCGTAAGGCACATGCGGAAAAGTAGAAGTTCAAATTGTCATGTGATTTCATAGACAGTACCTCATCCTGGGAATGAGACCAGTGCATAACAAGATTTTTCCATTCAATGTCTTCTAAATTTAGCGCAGGAGACTTCGCCGGAAATTCGTTTATAGACTTGCCATCAAAGTGTGATTTCCTCAGGTAACACCGATACTGCCGCAATGCTTCCTTGAAAAGCACAAGCAAGCTTGCATGCCTGCAGGTCGACTCTAGAGGATCCCCGGGTACCGAGCTCGAATTCGCCCTATAGTGAGTCGTATTACAATTCACTGGCCGTCGTTTTACAACGTCGTGACTGGGATAATAACCACGAATATAGCACTTACACGTAAGTTGGATAGGAAGATGTGAAAATGGTGTTTTTCTTCACAATAATCTTCCCATGATGGGAATATATGCACGTAGTCCCTAACAACATTGAAAGCATTGTCTTTTAAACTGGGAATAAATGAAATGAGGTTCCAATCTGCAGGAATTGGCCGTCTCTGCAGTTGGGATAGGTCCTCGGCCGGTGGACTTGCTTTACTTTTTGCTGGAGTGGGATTTTTCTGTGATACAACTGGTGCTATGGCAAATGAAATCGGTATACCTTTTGCTGGAGTGCAGGTCCTGTGTGGTGGGGCTAGTGGTGTGGCCAGTGAAATATGGGTATAGTCTGCTGGAGTCGGTCCTATGTTTTGTGTCACTGGTTGTACAACCAATATAAGTGGGGTGCTGTCTGATTTCTCCGGCACCACCACGTTTTTCAAGGACTTTGCTGGTGCTCCTTCAGGTTCGGCAATCACCCTCTTCCTTTTTGATGTCTGATGCACAAGAACAACATTTGAGTGGAAAAACATGGTATGATGACATATGGAATATGTATTGATAATGGATGGGCATGGCATCTCGACATATATGATGAGTAAACTAAGCAGATGGCGGTGCAACAAAGTAGAAGAAATGCAAGACAACATATGCAAGATACCCGCAATCAATAAAACATTGCCAAATTAGAACATGCACCTTGATGGGTGAACAGGACATGCCATCTGCCTTTGACTCCTCGAGGTTAGAATAGTCATTAGGATCATATTCTGAACAAGAATCAACAAGTGGGGAGCGTATGAGTTTCATTGCATCCAGAATGGCACTCAATGCCTTGGTGCCAATTTTGTAAGTCATTGCAGTGTTTCGCTTCAAGAGTGGACTGCTGCTAGTGCGACACAAAGCAGCTACAGAGGGAAAACCTTAAGCATCAGAGTAAAATCAGCAAAGTGGAACTTGCTGAAATATACGTGCTAGTATTGCCGGCACGTCTAGAAAGGCTTCGGATACCAACTCTATTCAAGTGAAGGTGCGGTACTGTTAATATCAGTGTAACTCTCAAAGGAGACACAGCTCCCCACATTTCCTCGCTATTCTTATAGGATTCAAGTGGGCAGGCCACTACAAATCCTATTCCTATGTTTACAAGATCCTATGAATCAAAGAGGCTCAAAGTGTCCATCACAACCGACCGTATAGACCTCTAAACTGCAAATGTCCCTACTCATCTTCAGTACAAGGAACATACTATACTACTATCATACTCCCTCCATTCCAAAATATAAGTCTTGGTAGAGATTTCCACTATGGATCACATACAGATGTATCCAGATACATTTTAGAGTGTAGATTCACTCATTTTGCTCCATATGTAGTCCATGGTGGAATCTATACAAAGACTTGTATTTAGGAACGGAGATAGTACATATTAAAGAAGAACGGAAGAGAAACATGGTAAAGAAGAGCAAGCAAATTTTGGATAATAAAATGTTGGTTGCGCAGTGCCCAGACATGATGAACCAAAGCGCATTAAGAATGCAACTCCCAGCTGTCTCTCGACCATTTCAGGCGGTTGGATGAAGATCCTATGTCTCCTAACCCTTCTTCTTCCTCGTCTCTGATTCTTCCCATACAGAACACCGCACGGGCCGCTGGCCGGACCACCAGCCCCCACCGCATGTGTTCCTCCACCACCCCCCCCCCCCCCCCACCCCCCCCCGCGTCGAGTTTTCTTCGTTCGGCGAGGCCCCACAACCACCCGAGCCCCTTCGATCGCACCGGCGAACTCCGGCGAGCTCTGAAAAATCGACTGGCCCAATTTTGAAATGTAGTCTACTGTGATTTAACTAGTGTGGAATATAAAAGGGGAAACCATAAGCATTGGGAGTATAGTGTTGAGCGTACCATGGCGGATCTGAAGGTGCAAACCGTACAAAGGCAACTTCGCAACCAAGACAAGTAATCAGAGTAAAGCAGTGGCGATCTATTTTCTTGCTGCGATAAATAAGTTGAGCAGATACGAAAGAGTACCGCCTCTGGTGCGGCGCCGTGTACGCATCTGCTGAGAATTTGACGGTGCTGCAGTAGCGATGGCTGTCGGCGGCGTGGAAGCAGATCTAGGAGGGTAGACGGTGGCGGCGGGGCACGGTGGACGAGACGGTCGTAGGAGCGGCACCGGCAAGGTGGACGACGGCGGGGATGAAGCGAGAGGACGGGATGCAAGGATCCCGGTCTGAAGCCGTGGATGAGAAAGGTTGATCTCTTGTAATGGATGGTGGCGTCGGGGTGTCAGCTCTCGCATGGTGGAGGAGGACGGCGGTGGATGGGGTGGCGGACTGCGGCGGACGGAGGAGGATGGGGTGGAGAGGGTGTTTTGGCACCCACGGAGTACGAATGGGGAAAAGGGAGGTAGAGAGGAAGGGGGGGAACCATGTATTCAGGGCACACTTGTCTCAAATGCAAGGAAATTTACAAATTTAGCCCCCATTTAAAATTTCTACTACATCACAGCAACATTAGTCGGTTGGGGATAGGACGGTAATCTCGCATACACCGAATATTTGCCGACGAGAGTTTGTTTTTGGCGCCCACCGTGTATGAATATGAATCGGGAGGGAGTCGATTTCAGCTAGGATACACTATGTTTTGGCGCCCACCATGTATGAATCCGGGTGAGAGGCGGTTACGTCATGTTTGGGGTGAAATTACAAACCTACCCCTGTCGAAACCTATAGAAATCCAGCAGATAGGCTTTGCGTGGCAGGGATAGGCAGTAGTGATTTCCATCTCGCAGATTTTGGTTTCGGGCAGTTACGACGACTTTCCCCGCTTCGTTCAAATTTTGCAGAGTGCACGTTTACCGTGCCAACTCAATTCGAATCCCGTTTGTATTCTATTTTTTTCGGGTGGGATCGATTTTCAATTGGAATTACATTCTATATACATCATTTTTTATATATACTTTCAAAAGCACAACACCATTTATACATAAATATGGTTTACAAATGGCATGATCTCAGATTCATAAGGTTGTATCCATCAATTTGGATTTTCAAATATTTGAAACCACTTTATGTTGAAATCCAATGTATGCATTCCTCGCTAACTGTCTCCAATTAATGTGTGTTTCATGCGGGTTTTTTACTTCTCAAACATGTATAATGTGTTTCACACACGCAACATATAGTGTAATCCTGTTTAGACATTAATTGCATATAAACCATGCATTGTTTGTAATTGAAGAATCTATGGATCACCAATATTGATATACTATATAACATTACACGTGTGCCCAAATTCAAATGAATATGCATGTTTGATACACCAATTTGCGTTATGATATTATCGATGTCGTGATCTCCAGTTTAAATATTTGAATCCCCTTTAATCCAGATATTTGTCTCATATAGCTACCACTCATGCTTATATAGGACTATCTCTCTGGACCTATACGCGTTCATCGTCTCTCAGGTATCTCTCGTGCTACCTGTATGTCGACAATGATCTTTTATCTTTGTAACACACTGACGGTACTCTCTCCCTCGACCTTCATCACTCTATCTCTCTCTAAGTATATCTCGCTCCCTGCTATGTGTCTCTAACTATGATTCTCCATGTGGAATCTCTTTCTCTCACACAAACACAAAAATTTTGTCTCCTGGGGTCTCATTTCTCTCTACTATTCCCATGTGTGCCACTCGCACACCCCTCATACAGAGATGTCTTTCGCTCCTTGGATATGAGAACTTACGACTCTTACTCTTCAATATCTCTTTCTCACACAGAAACACAAACTCTGTCTCCCAGGGTCTCATATTTCTCCATTGTTCTCTTGTATGTCGCTCACACACACCCTCTCTCCCTAGAGATATCTTGCGTTCCCTCGTATGTCTCTCTAGCTATCACTCTCATTGTGAAATATCTATCTCTCTCGCAGACACAAAACTCCGTCTCTCTGGATCTCATTTCTCTCTGATATCTGTTTGTATGTGACTCACATGCAACCTCTCTCTATCTCTCTCACACCCACACACATAACCCATCCTTCTGATCCACTCGACTCCTATCTCTAACGCACACTTGCTAGCATCTTTATCTTTCTATTTATCTGTTTCTCCATCAACCTTCTTTCTCACCCTCACTCTTGATTCCTATCACGCACACTACATATGTTTCTCTCTACATGCAGTCAAGTGCCCTCTCACACACATATATAACTTCACCCTTTGAACCACCCGACGGTCATCTCCAACACCCAAACTAGCGGATGTCCCTTTAGCTAGCATCTCCATCTCTGTATCTATCTGTAGTTTCTCCGTCAACATTTCTTTCTCGCACGGAGTCTTGCTTCCTATCACCCACACTATATATGTCTCTCCATACCTATGCATTTATAGGTTGGTCTCTTTTGCACAATCGTTGTGCCTCACTCCCTTTGCTCTCCATAGATGCATGCTCCAGCCCACACCACTATCTCTTAAAGACAAAAACACATGCTCAATTGTCGGGCTTTCTTCCCTGCATTCTCACATGCATGCATATTGTCATACCGATCCGTCTCTCCCATGTCGTTTATCTTATGACTTATGTCTTCTTTCTTTTATCTCGATCATGCGCGCGCGCACACACAAACATCCACGTATACATGTATACCTCTCACACATGCATGTTTAAGGTCTCTATGTCTCCATACGTAGTTAATTACCCTCAATCCTAACGCCACATCGAATCGTTCTCCTCTTTTGTGCACATAACTTCCGCCTGGATGGGTAAAACACACACTCACACTTAACAATCTCCTTCTAGCTACCCCCCGCTTCTCACTCTTCCCCTATATCCCTGAAACCAATAAGACCACCCCTTTGTTTAATTCCCGCCTACATGCACCATCGATATATAGTAGTCTTCCTCGGTGTCTCTCGAACAAACACATTCTCTCGATGTCGACTCCTCTCACGCGCGCACACCTTCTCTTCCCTCTCTACGGGCATTTTCTCTTTCGCACCCCATCGTTGGTGGCCTCTACCATACACATCACCTCTCTATGATGAAGCCATGCACACTTAAATTACATCCGCCACAGAGGACCCCGCGACACACACACACACGCACGCACCCCCCCCCCACACACACACACTAAGACTCCATCTCTCTCTCACACACACACACACAAACTAAGACTCCATCTCTCTCTCTCTTTCTCTCTCTCACACACACTAAGACTCCATCTCACACACACATGCTCTAGGCGGAACATTTGTTCCTACCACCCTTCATCCAACCTTACCCGTATGACAAACAATCACCTTTATTTACTTGCATAACATGGACAAATTCCACTTTACTTTAGTAGTCAGCAAACTTATCATCTGTACCCTTATAAAAAAAGAGTTGGCGGTGATGGTGTGCCTGCCATCTTGTAATAAAGACCGTATGATCTATATCTGAGGATAGAAAGAAAACTATGATAATTTTACAAAAGATACCCACACCTCTCTCCACATCATTATCTCCCGCAACCTCATTGCTCAGCAATTAAAAAAGGAATAAGTCTCTGGAACAATATAGCATGCATGGTGGCCGCTGCCGCCTGCCGGCGCCGTCCATCCCCATGCCTCCACCCATTCCGACCACGAGTCACCACCACGCTCCACTCCTCCTCGCCTTATCTTGCATCTTCCATTTTTTCGATGACATTCTCGAGATACCAGTTTTCCGATAAAATTCTCGAGATATCATTAGTTTTTACACATGGGATTACTCCTGCATGGGTCAATCACAACAGGTGTTTTGTAAAAAATGCATATTGATGTTCCCTGCAATGCACGAGAATCTTGCTTGTAATTATATAACGCAAATCACGAGCAGGAAGTGACATTTTTTTGACACAGCCACATTAACATGGCCACGTAAATCACTAGCTAAAGTAAATACCATTATACTTATATCCCGATGCAAAAGGTTGAGTACATGTCCAAAGAGTAGAGTCGCACACACGCACTCTGTCTCTCAGAATCTCTCTCTCACACACACACCAGTTACGTGATGCCCACTTAAGCAGACATGTATGTTACAATTTGTGCACCCGCGGGGGGCAGATGGGGCCAACCAATTCTAGTTAGGAACGTCAACCTTGAAGTAGGTTCTTGTACAGAAACAGGCACCAAATAATCACTTGGTCGAGTTCGATGAGTTATCAAGAACTTGTATCTATCTCTATCATACTGGATTTGAGTGCGCATTTATTTAAGCCGGAAGGCGAACCCAAACAGCAGCTGCATTCATTCCCCTCCCGCCGCCTCTTCTCTGGTCGCCGTCGCCCGGTAGCCATGTGCCGACCGAAGGTAACAACATACGCCATACTCCCGCCGGAGCGGCGCTTTAATATGGAAATTTTAGTGGTCATGTATGCATCTTTTTGTGCTAGCACTCCTATATAAGGGTTGACCGGTCGCTTCCCGCGGATGTGCGCGGGCGGTGGAAGAGGAAGGAGAAGGGAAGCGGGCTGTGGAGTAACGTTTTTTTACCACAATTTCTTAGGAAACTGAGTGCAATAATTGAGTAGTTTTGCAAACTACCAGTACTACACCTGAAATGGTTCAAAACCTATACTCCCTTGCCAGTGCGCGCTTCCCGCGTGAAACGGTCAGCGTCGCCCTGGAGCGTCAGTGTCGCATTAATGCCTAGCCAGAGCGGAGGCGACCTCTCACTGGCGCCGGCTTTGAAGTGGCGCGACAGCCAAGAGAGCGCCGCTTCCCGGTGCACGCGACTGCTCCGTGTTGAGACTGGCCATAGGCCCTGTTTGGATCCATGGGTTAGGCTGGTCGTAATGGTAGTATCATAGCTAGTATCATGCATGCCAACTAGGCAATTTTGATGAGGTGTCATATCATTAAATGAAGAAAGAGATGGTGGAGTATCATATTATGATACCGTATCATAATAAATGCTATGCTACTTTGTGTCATGCATGGCAATAAATAGAGTACTACATGATACTAATATATGATACTATGCATTAGGAAGGTAGTATCATACACTAGTATCATATGCATGATACTACTATATGATACTCCCCATTACAACCAGCCTTAGAGTTAGTTTGAGCTAGTTGGGGCTCAAATAGCCCTAAAGTATCCAAGCATGAGGGTTTAAATTGGAGCAAGTTGCACCGAACCCACCAAAAAAAACTATCCCACCCAAGAGGTGCTAACTAGAGATAGTTCTCATTGGGACCACTGAAAAATCACTTTTCTCTCTCCATGAAGTGCATTTATTGTCAATCTAACTCTGTCACCCAAACACCTCTTTGGCTATAGTTAGTTCAGGGTTAGTCATGAGTTAGTCTAACCTCTAGCTAAGTTAGAGTATCAAACAGGAGCAGTATAGGACATGCAAGTTTCTCAAAGCATACAGGAAAATTTGTACGTGAAAGGATTTTTTCTTTTTGAAAACAGAACGTGAAAGGAATTTTTTTAGAATGCTCTTGGCATGTTGCTAACATGTGATAGTTAACCGACCTCAATAGACGGCAGAAACGCCAGCCCGCCGCACTTTGATAGAGACGAGGAGGGAGAAGCGATACATGCTGCTGGATTACTAGAGATAGGTGTCGCACGAAAGCCAAGAAATATGGTGATAGCGTGGGTTAGCCATGTACTAGTATGATGTAACTACACTGGGCTGCCGTGTTTCGTACTCTTCCAGTCCACTGTGGAGATGATTGATTAATTTTATATCGCTGAATAATATTAAATATTATGAGTGCAGACGCTCCACCATGCTCCACCACGAGGTTCTTTGCTCCTTCTCGGTCGTCCGGAATCTATGTTCTTCCACTCTATTTTTTTACGTGAGCTTTGTTCATCCTTTTGCCAACACGCGAGACATCTAGCATCAAGGTGCACGTGTTATGCAAGGATCGTTCCATCTATATGAAGAACACGTGGGACTGGAACTACGATACGGACATGTACCTAGGAGTGGACGTACGAACCTGAGTAATGTAGCGCAGTAAGTGAAGTAGAAAGGCACAAATGGTATGAACATGCGTGACATATAGGGTGTGTTTGGTTGCGTTCTCGTCTCAGCATAGTTGTTCCCTCTTCATGCATGCTCAACTCAACACCCCTCTTCATGCATGCTCTCTTCATGCATGCTTCTAGTGTATTTGTGCTAAACTAGTGTGGACTCATGCACCCTCCATACACTCTACCAAACACCCAAAAGTAGGTCGAGAAGGGAACTCTTGGGCGACATTTGTCTCTTACTACGTACTACCACTAAATGTTGTACGTGCAATGCACGGTGATGTTATGGAGTATGTGCCTAAGTACTCTACTACTACTATATTAGTTGGACGCACATATTAACTTTTATATTTGTTTACGTGTATGCCCCGAGACCTTCCAACTAGACGTGTCTTTCTCTCCAGGTCGCACTTTGTATCGTTCATACCACTAAGTACTACTACGTGTGGTCTCCGACCCAGAAGTGGAAGAAGTGGAGACGCTCTACCATGTTGTTTTTTTACGCTGGGCTCTACCACGCTGTTCATGTCCCACTCCTTTCGCTGACGTGTGGGACATCCAGCACGTGCCATGTTTGGCACCCTTCGTCGTAAGAGTTGAAACGCTAGCATTCATCAGAAATAAAAAATAATTATAAATCGGCAGTGATACTAATTTTTTGTGAACCAATCAGCAGTGATACTATACCACGCGGTTCCCTTGCTCCTTGATATCGGAAAGAATACTTCCATTCGCCAACATGTGGGATGTCGAGCATCCTGGTCCACTTGCCATGCACGCAGAACTCCAAGGGAGAGTCACCCAGGTCGTCGGGCCGCAGTAACAATGACTAATGAGCCGTCAAATCACAGGCCCACTTCCCACTTTGAAGTTGCTCGGACGAAGGAACCATCATGACTTCGTTGAATTCCGCTTCTTGAAGAAAACTACTGTACCAGCAGTACTGCTAGCTACAGTAGTCAAAGCATGCTAATGCATGCACGTCACCCTCTAAATCAAAGCCCTGCTCATGGCGCAATGCAAATGGCGAGCCCATCACCTGCGCGCCCCGGCGGTGCCTGACATTACTGTTTAGACGTTTCATGGAGGCCTACACGAATGCCGAGCATGTATTCACCTGGCTCAACACCAACGGTCATACTCGGACCGCCTTGCTCATGTATATCGTCCATCACAACGATAATCTATAAAACAGCCTAAGCTAGAGAGGGTACTATGGTAGTATGGTACGGAGTAAGTACTATCGTGAGCGACCGATCTTAGTGCCACTGCACACCGAAACCCCTTCCATCGCTAGCGCGCGCTTCCCGCCTGAAACAGTCACCGTCTCTCCAGAATCTCAATGCCGCATTCACCGGACTTAACTGCAGGTGCAATTGGTGTGTCACTGACATGTGGGCCAGATGCCTGTTGGGGCCACATGTCAGTAACCCAAACACATCTGCAGTTAAGTCACTGAAGCAGCGTCCGCATTCACGCCCGACGAACCTACTCCGACGCCAGTTGTCCATCCGTCTGCCGCGGCTCATTGCCATTTGCCCGCTATATTAATGTGGTGTTTGTTTCCAGGGACTTTTTTGTGTAGGGACTAGAAAAAGTCCTTCTTAGAGACTTTTTTACCAAATGGGAGGGACTTTTTAGGGACTAAACTAGGCATTTGCGACTAAATGAAGAAGACTCTCAGGGAGAGTCTTTTTGGGACTTTTTGGAACTTTTCCAACAACGCCCTTCCATGCACTCATTCGCCCGCCACCCCATGGTGTTGTTTGATTGTTATTTTTCTATATACTAGGGGCAACATGGTAATTTATTAACCTCTAGGAAGGGACTACGGACTTTTTAGTCTCTGGAAACAAACAGGGATGGACTTTTTAGGGACTAGTGACTTTTTAGTAGGGACTAAAAAAAGTCCAAGGACTAGAGAACCAAACACCACATAACTTGAGCCCCAACTCCCAGCCATAGCCAAAGACCCACACTTATTCTCCTCCGGACCCTTCCTTCTGTCGGCACCACTTCAACCATGGCCTCCTGGCGCTCTGAAGCTCTCTTGGACGTACTGTCGCAGGAGCAGACGAGGGACATCGGTAGCTCTGCTCCGGGCATGCTCCGTAGCTCTCTTTGACGTACTGTCGCAGGAGCAAACGAAGGAGATCGCTGGCACCCCCCCTGGCCGCCCTCCGCCGCCACGACCACGAAGCCGGCGCGCGTGCGCGGGCGCAGCCGACAGCGTGGAAGAGTAGTACACGGTAGGTCGCCGCCGCTCTGGTCCCGGGAAGGCCACCGCTACTCCACTCAGCCGACGCCATGCTTGGTGGGGTAAACATCGGCGGCCGATTAGCCGCTTGACGGAGATGTGGAGGCGGAAATCTTCAGAACCTTGTGCTCCGGAGGAGGAGGTTATCGAGGCGGATGAGGAGGAGGCAAAGGCAATGGCCGGCTTTCTCGGGTTCATGGCCGGACATGGTGGTCGAGCGCCGACGATCGTTTAGATTAGGTTTGCAGTAGGTTTTAGTACGGTTTGTGCGAAATATGTAATGAATTTCATCCAGTTTGTAGGAAATGTTTTCGAAATGTAATGAATTTCATCCGGTTAATTTGAAATTTGCTTTGTTTGCACGAATTTCGTCCAGTTAGTTCATATAGTTGTCGAAAGGTATGCGGGCAGCATCGGATGGCATCCATCAGTGTCCTCGGACACATGCCAGTGTAAATTTGTGGGCCAGCACTGGAGATGCCCTAACTATCATGCTATAATCGCTAACAATCCTCCATTATTTGGCAGGGAACAGTTATTCCTCGATCAAAATCAGATCTGCGGTGTTTTGCACTCCTCCCGCGTAAGAGTGTAAACTCTTGCTTACATAAAAATGGAGCAAGTGGACGACACTGTAGCACGTCGTATCACTCGAACTAGCCCGCCTAAAGAGCGGGAAAGCACCGCCCTCGTCATTTTGTTTTGGATTTCTATCGATCGATCGTGCGAAAATGTTACGCTTCGCAAGTTCCAAAGGAAAAGGCGGCACACTTACGACTCGTACGCATCGCAACCCCGATAGTCCGGCTCGCACGCCGCTCACCAGAGGGGACACGTGTTGTCTTGCAATTTCACTGACATGTGGGACCGTAATTGAATAAACCGTCGATAGCCGAAATCTAATCGCTCGGCGGGTGTCGGCTGAGAAGAGAGAAATGGGGGAGGGAGAAGAGATCGCCCGCCCACCACGCACGAACTCCAACAAATATATGGTGATAATGTGAGGTGGGTCATGCTGGAGTCCGGACCGCTTCCGGAGCCTGCTCTCACCGCCTTGGGCCCTCAAGACGCCAGCTGCCCGCCGCATGCATGCATAGCAATTGGTACTCCTTATGTGGAGGAGAGAGAGGCATTGACAAATTCAAGGAGTGGGCTCTGCAAGAGCCCGTCTCTACACGTGCTCCTAGGTATAAAAAAATAATTCTAAAAAAGGCATAAAAAACAATTGTGTCTTAAAATGTAGCGACCCGACCTCAGACGGTCAAGTCTCTGTGCTTCAGTGTCATCCCTGGATCTGCTGACATGCACAGTACTTGAAGGATTTATAACAGAGTAGCAATCACACACTTATTACATCGAGTGTCTCAAAAGAGAACTTATTACAAATAATATGGCTTAAGGCCATCTAATAACGATAACAGCGGAAGGCTTGGAAGATAAGTGAGTCCATCAACTCCAACGCCATCACTAAGTATAGAACCACGACCTAAGGCTCCTTATTCGTCGTCTGAAAAGTCTGCAACATGAACATTGCAGCCCGAAAACGGGTCAGCACATGGAATATGCTAGCAATGTAACACATAGAGAGTAGTGAACAGAAATAGGCTATACTACATGCATATATGGCTGGTGGAAAGCTCTATGGTTACAGTTTTGCGTAAAGCCAATTTTCCCCTACTGCAAAGGAATAAATTTTATTTAACTATCATGGTAGTTGATAAACATTGAGAGCATAGACACCCTCTCAATCCCAATTAAACGTCATCATTAAAACCCAACAAAATTAATTAAGGTCACGTGATGAGATTCACATGATAATCCAAGTACTAGATACTCAACACGTCCATAACCGAGGACACGGCTAACCATGATTAGTTTATACACTCTGCAGAGGTTTGTACACTTTTCCCCACAAGACTCGATCTCCTCCGTTGGGATTCTCGCACTACATGGTGTTTGAGAAACAAATGACCGAGACATAGTCTTTCAGAAGCGCTAGCACCTTACGATCGGGGTAGACTGTTACAGCTACTTTCCCCTACATCTGCTAGTCTACCACTATAAGAGTTCGCATGACTTAATCAACTATGCTAGAGCCCATAGTAGCTTGTGGCTGCACACGGAAGTTTCTAGTATGAATAATCTCATGATCCCTTTGAGCATAGGTGGCGGTCCATAAAGAAAAACAGGCAATCGCTGGAATACCCAGGTGCCTCAATCCACCCAGATGTGTATTAAAGTTGCCACCTTAAGTTGAACCATTAATTAACATTCTCACATCTATCATGGATACACTCAAACCCAATCCACGTCTACAAGCATAGCATGGCATAAGCAAGCGTAGAAGTAACTCCCAGGGTTTGATAATAAAATAGGTAATAGGTACTACCTCATCTACTTCCCAAAACCCACATATTAATCAGATCCTATTCATGCAATGGTTTGGGGATTGATTTAATGCAATAAAACTGGGTAGTAAGATGTATGATCAAAGTGTTACTTGCCTTGCAGATGATCCGCGGAACCTAGAGATTCGAAGTAGCAAGCGGCACACTCCAGGTACTCTAACGCAAACAAACAAACAAGCATACAATAAGTACTCATCTAATGCACAGGTAAAACTTAAATAAGAGATCTAACCAGAAAGTTCAACTTAAGAACTCCGGTTTGCAAAAGAAACAAATCGAACGAAACAACGAAAGTCAAACGGCGAAAGAAAACAAGCTTCGATTACTAATCTGGACCTAAGTCAAATTTTACAGAAGCAAAAACTTGTTTGAGTTGGTTAAACGGAAAGAGGGTTTTGAGAAGAAACTCTAGGCACTTGAATCGCCTGATTTCGATAAACGAGCGAAAAGTTAAACTAAAACGAAAATCGGATGAGAAATCGCGATCAGAAACAATCGCGGAAAATCTGAGAAAATGAGAAAACTGACGAACAGATTAACGAACGAACGTTCGTTATCTGAAACTAAACGGTGAACTCGTCTGTTAAAACGAACGAACGCTCGCTAAAAAAAGAACCGATAAAACCGATCTAATAAAAAAAACCTAGAGTTTTAAAAAACGGATCAGTTTTCTTCGGAAAACCGGCGGAGAACGGCGTGGTACCTCGTCGGACTCCGGCGGGACTCGGGGCTCCGGCGGGGTGGGGCGGGCGTCGGCGGCGGGCGCGGCAGGCGGCGGCTGCGGCGACGTGCGGCGGCTGTGGGAGGCGGGGCGGGTCGAGGTGGCGGGGTGAGGTGGCGGCGGCGGGGTATTTATGAGAGGGGGGTGGCGCGGCTTGGGGAAGGGGGCGCCGGGTCGGGGTTGGCCTCGGGAGGCGTGCCCCGGCCGGACTCGGCTGCGACGGCGGTGCGGTCTCCCACGGGGAAGGCGGCGGCGGGCGCGGGCCTGGCCTGGCTCGGCTGGGCCTTCAGCCCAGTCGGGCGCGCGGTACTTTTTTTTAACAATTCCGCATAAACTAAGAAAAATTCTAGAAAATAAAATAAAATTCTAAAAATGCCAAAATAAAGTTTCACCACCTAAATAAAATATTTAGAGCGAGATGAACATTTTCTTGGCCCTAAAATGCAGTTTTGAAAAACATGCAAATTTTCCTAAATTCAAATAAACTAGCCAAAAACTCCAAAATAAAATCTTATTTGATTTTTTTATTAAATCTTCAATATTTCTTTATTTTGGGAAAGTCATTTTATTCCCTCTCTCATATTTGTATAATAGAAATAATTGCAGATAAAATAAATAAAATCAAATGATCCTATTTTCAAAATTTGAGAAAACCCAAATATGAAAATAACGAAATCCCCAACTCTCTCCGTGGGTCCTTGAGTTGCGTAGAAGTTCTGGATCAGGACAAGAGAAAATAAAAATATGATATGAAGTGATGATTTAATGTATAACATTCCAAATTGAAAATTTGGGATGTTAAAACCTACCCCCCTTAAGATGAATCTCGCCCTCGAGATTCGGGTTGGCTAGAAAATAGGTGAGGGTGGTCCTTCAACAGATCTTCCTCTCGCTCCCAGGTGGCTTCATCCTCGGTGTGGTGGCTCCACTGAACCTTCCAAAACTTGATAACCTTGCTGCGGGTGACTCAGCTGGCATACTCGAGAATCTTAACTGGTTTTTCCTCATAGGTCAAATCACTATCCAACTGAATCGCTTCCAGCGGCACTGTATCTCTCAGCGGTATATCCGCCATCTCTGCGTGGCACTTCTTCAACTGGGAAACGTGGAACACGTCGTGAACTCCCGACAATCCCTCAGGCAATTCCAACTTATAAGCGACTTCTCCCATGCGTTCCAAAACTTTGTATGGTCCCACAAAACGTGGCACTAACTTTCCCTTAACTCCAATGTGCTTAACTCCTCAAAGTGGAGATACACAAAGATAAACTCTATCTCCGGCTTCGTAAACTATCTCCTTGCGTTTAGAGTCTACATAGCTCTTCTACCTGGACTGGGCTACCTTGAGCCTATCGCGAATCAACTTCACCTTCTGTTCAGACTCCTTAATCAAATCTGGTCCAAACAACTGGCGGTCTCCAACTTCGTCCCACGATAATGGTGTTCTACACCTTCTTCCGTACAAGGCTTCAAAAGGGGCCATCTTCAAACTGGATTGATAACTATTGTTGTAAGAGAACTCCACATATGGAAGTTGTCGTCTCAACTAGATCCATAATCTAGCGCACAAGCTCTCAGCATATCCTCCAAAATCTAATTGACTCTCTCGGTCTGTCCATCGGTCTATGGATGAAAAGTTGTACTGAACTCTAGCCTGGTACCCGAAGTTTCGTGCAACTGATTCGAGAACTTTGAGGTAAACTGGGTTCCTCTATCTGATACAATGCTCCTCGGTACTCCATGCAGACATACGATCCTGGTCATGTATATCTTTGCCAACTTAGCACTGGTGTAAGTGGTCTTCACTGGTATGAAATGAGCTACCTTCATCAAGTGATCGACTACAACCCATATCGAGTCATAGCCTGAACGGGTCCTGGGTAATCCCATGATAAAATCCATGCCTAGCTTATCCCACTTCCATTCGGGTATCATCAATGGTTGTAACAATCCTGCTGGCTTCTGATGCTCTGCCTTTACTCTCTGACATACATCACAAACTGCTACATACTCTGCAATATCCTTCTTCATTCCGGTCCACCAAAAAGTGTCTTTCAAATCCAAATACATCTTGGTATTTCCTAGGTGAATCGAGTATGGCGAATCATGGGCCTCTTGCAGAATTAGCTTCCTGATCTCCGGGTCATTAGGCACATAAACGCCGTCGTCAAACCATAAGGTATCATGTTCATCCTCATGAAATCCTTTAACTTTTCCCTTGCTCATCTTCTCCTTTATGGTGGCAATCTCCTTGTTGGTCTTCTGAGCTTCTCTAATCTTATCCATCAGAGTAGACTGAATCTCCAATGCTGCCATATAGCCTCTCGGAACTATCTCCAAACATAGCTCACGAAGATCCTCGGCTAACTCCTTTGGTAACTCTCCGGTCATTAGTGTGTTGACATGGCTCTTGCGGCTCAATGCATCAGCTACTACGTTAGCCTTTCCGGGATGATAATGTAATCTCATATCATAATCCTTGATGAGCTCCAACCATCTCCTTTGCCTGAGATCCAACTCCTTCTGCGTGAAGATGTACTTCAAACTCTTGTGATCCGTGTACACCTCATAATGGTTTCCGATGAGAAAATGTCTCCACGTCTTTAAAGCATGCACTACGGCTGCTAACTCCAAGTTGTGTGTAGCATAATTCAACTCATGGGGCTTAAGCTATCGTGAGGCATATGAAACAACTCTTCCCTCCTGCATAAGCACTGGTCCAAGTCCTCGACATGAAGCGTCGCAATATACTTCATAATCCTTCCACTGATCTGACAGAATCAACACTGGCGATGTAACCAAACGTTTCTTCAACTCCTGGAAACTGGCCTCACATTCTTCAGTCCATTTGAACTTTGTATGCTTCTTCAACAACTCCGTCATAGGTTTTGCAATTTTCGAGAAATTTTTCAATGAACTCCGGTAGTATCCTGCGAGTCCAAGGAAACTCCAGATCTCTCCAACTGTTGTTGGGGCTTGCAAATTTGTCATAGTGACAACCTTGGTGGGATCTACAGCTATTCCTTCTCCGGATATAACATGTCCGAGGAATCCCACTTCCTTCAACCAAAACTCACATTTGCTGAACTTGGCGTATAACTGATGTTATCTGAGCTTACCAAGTACCAAAAGCAAATGTTCTTTATGTTCTTCTTCATTCTTCGAGTAAACCAGTATATCATCAATGAACACTACGACAAACTTATCCAAAAACTCCATAAACACTTTGTTCATCATCTTCATAAAATAGGCAGGTGCGTTAGTCAGACCAAATGACATAACGGTTTACTCATACAACCCATACCTTGTGGTAAAAGTTGTCTTAGGTATGTCCTGCTCTCGAATCTTCAACTGGTGGTATCCTGATCGCAAATCGATCTTGGAAAATACCTTAGCTCCTTACAATTGGTCAAACAAATCATTGATCATCGGCAGTGGGTACTTATTCTTGATCGTCACTTCATTCAATCCTCGATAATCAACAACCATCCTTAATGATCCATCCTTCTTTTCCACTAGAAGTACTGGTGATCCCCAAGGTGACGAACTTGGGAAAATATATCCCTTATCCATTAACTATTTAATCTGCTTATTAATCTCCTCTAAATCCTTTGCAGGCATTCTATACGGTCTCTTAGATATTGGTCATGTGCCTGGCAAAAGCTCAATCAAAAACTCAATGTCTCTATCCGGTGGCATGCCTGGCAATTCTTCTGGAAATACATCTAGAAAATCCTTTACCACCAATACCTCCTCCTGTACAACTCCTAATAAGGAATTTACTTGAATCCTATTCGGCACATGTCGTGATACATACTTGATCCTTCTTCCCTCTGGGGTGGTAAGCAATATCGACTTACTGGCGCAATCGATGTTTCCCCCATACATCGATAGCCAATCCATACCCAGAATTACATCCAAACCTTGCGATTCCAAGATTAAATCCGAGGGAAACACATGCCTACCTATACTCAATGGCACTTGAAAACATCCTTTACTGGCCATATACTCCGCTCCTGGTGAGCTTACTAACATAGGTGTTCTAAGGACCTTGGTGGGAAGTTTATACTTATCCACGAATCCCCTTGATATGTATGAATGCGATGCACCAGTATCAAAAAGAACGATTCCAGTAAAAGACTTAACCAAAAACTTGCCGATTACTGCATCTGGCTGGGCTTCAACCTCCTCCACATTAACGTGGTTCACCCGTCCCTTATTGAAACGGTTGGGCTTCTTCCCAGAGCTTCCATTGCCATTTCCATTCTGGGCTTCAAGACATTCATTGGCATAATGTCCGGTCTTCTGACACTTATAACAAGTGACTTGGCTTAGGTCTCTCTTGGATGGGATTGATGGGTTGGTACGATTCTGACCGTTGCTCCCCCCATTCCCATTACCATTCTTGGGGCCATTATGATTATGCAAACTTCCTCCTCCATGGGTATGCTAAAAATGACCTCCCGATTTCGGGGTAAAACGTGGTTTCTGCTGAGCTCCTAAATTGTACTTCCCTTGTCCATACTTCCTCTTGCGGTTCTCAATCTGCTGCTGCTTCCCTTCTATCATAAGAGCACTATCTACCAACTCCTGGTAGTTGTTAAAAGTTGCTACCATCAACTGCATGCTCAACTCATCATTCAGTCCTTCCAGAAACTTCTCCTGCTTACCTCCATCCGTAGCAACTTCATCCGGGGCATAACGTGCTAACTTACTAAAGTCATCCACGTATTGGCCAACTGTCTGTCCTCGTTGGCGCAAGTTGTGAAACTCACACTTCTTCATGGCCATAGCTCCTGCTGAAACATGGGCTGTACGGAAAGCCTACTGAAATTGGTCCCATGTCACCGTGGCTATAGGGTAGGTGACCATGTAATTCTCCAACCATGATGCTGTTGGTCCATCCAACTGATGTGCGGAAAAATGCACCTTCTCAGCGTCAGTACATCCAGTAGTGGTTAACTCCCTTCCAATCTTGCAGAGCCAATCATCTGCTACTATAGGCTCGGTGCTACTGGAGAACACCGACAGATTCAGTCTAAGGAAACGGGTTAAGTGATCAACAGGTGGGGGTGGTGGTGGGTTGCTGTTGTTGTTGTTACCCTGATTCTGATTCTGGACTAGCAACTGCATCAATGCATTCTGTTGCTGGTTCAACTAAGTGAGCTCCGGCAGAAATGCAGATCCATTGTCACGTCTCGGAGGCATCTGAGGGTTTAGAAAAGATGAGAATTAAGAATAGATTGAGGTCTAGAGAGAAAACACTACCCATATGCACATGAGGCAAATGCAAACCAAATCACTTCACTCAAATCAAACAAGGGCATACAATCGGTCTAGAACTATTGTTACAAAAGTGTTTGGACTATGATAAATACATGGTGGAATTCTACTACTGTTTTGGTGGTCTACTAGAAATATTCCTCGGTTGTAGACTCCATGATATCTGCTCCAGCTTCGTCTTCAAAGTCATCATCGCTCAGGTCAGAGTCGGTGTCGTCGATGATAATTTAGTCTTTCGGGCGAATCTCCTTGGGTTCTTCGTCTTCTTCTACTGGTGTGGGGCCTCCCATGAATATCCCAATATTCTTAATCAGGTCATCATTCTTCTCCACTAGTACGACGATTTCCTCCTCAAAATCTTCACGTGCAGCCTTGAGTTCTTCCTCCAGCTCCGTGATTCTTGTCATCGCCTTCTTCAGATCTATCATGCCTGCGCACATCTGGTTCTCCTGACTTCGAATGTGCTGGTTTAACTCCTGGATAAAAGCTGCGATTGATCTATCCTTCCTGGTGCTGATCATCTCCCATTGCTCATTTCGGCGCCCACAAATCTGGTAGATAGTATCCTTGAGATCATTGTGGTAAACTTCTCCAATACGTCCCATGGTGATGTGGGCTGCCATGCTCTTTCCTAGACTCCAAGTTGGTGCATCAAAGGAAAACTATATGGGCTCGGTGACTGGCGCGAACGTCCTTCCTGTAACTTGAACTTGAATCATCCAGCACCCCTCTTCGGGTAAAGTGGTGTTGTATGTCCCGGTGAAGCTTGGTACTCCGATGTTCAGGTACTTAGTGACTTCCTTCAGGTGGCGTCCAAAAGGTGTATCTTCATCCGGTTGCGTGAACTTGTTCCTTGCATCCGCCATCCTAAAAGAGTAGAAAAGATGAGAAGTCACAAATGAGAAGAGAGTGGTGATCTAGGTCTTTATCTTAGTGGTCGTGTCCTACAGTTAGCGTGTGCTCCAATACCATCTTGTAGCGACCCGACCTCAGACGGTCAAGTCTCTGTGCTTCAGTGTCATCCCTGGATTAGTAATGCTGACACGCACAGTACTTGAAGGATTTATAACAGAGTAGCAATCACACACTTATTACATCGAGTGTCTCAAAAGAGAACTTATTACAAATAATATGTCTTAAGGCCATCTAATAACGATAAAAGCGGAAGGCTTGGAAGATAAGTGAGTCCATCAACTCCAACGGCATCACTGAGTATAGAACCACGAACTAAGGTTCCTTATTCGTCGTCGGAAAAGTTTGCAACATGAACGTTGCAGCCCGAAAATGGGTCAGCACATGGAATATGCTGGCAATGTATCACATAGAGAGTAGTGAACAGAAATAGGCTATACTACATGCATATATGGCTGGTGGAAAGCTCTATGGTTACAGTTCTGCGTAAAGCCAATTTTCCCCTACTGCAAAGGAATAAATTTTATTTAACTATCATGGTAGTTGATAAACATTGAGAGCATAGAAACCCTCTCAATCCCAATTAAACGTCATCATTAAAACCCAACAAAATTAATTAAGGTCACGTGATGAGATTCACATGATAATCCAAGTACTAGATACTCAACACGTCCATAACCGAGGACACGGCTAACCATGATTAGTTTATACACTCTGCAGAGGTTTGTACACTTTTCCCCACAAGACTCTATCTCCTCCGTTGGGATTCTCGCACTACATGGTGTTTGAGAAACAAATGACCGAGACATAGTCTTTCAGAAGCGCTAGCACCTTACGATCGGGGTAGACCGTTACAGCTACTTTCCCCTACATCTATTAGTCTACCACTTTAAGAGTTCGCATGACTTAATCAACTATGCTAGAGCCCATAGTAGCTGTGGCTACACACGGAAGTTGCTAGTATGAATAATCTCATGATCCCTTTGAGCATAGGTGGCGTTCCATAAAGAAAAACAAGCAATTGCTGGAATACCCAGGTGCCTCAATCCACCCAGATGTGTATTAAAGTTGCCACCTTAAGTTGAACCATTAATTATCATTCTCACATCTGTCATGGATACACTCAAACCCAATCCACGTCTACAAGCATAGCATGGCATCAGAAAACGTAGAAGTAACTCCTAGGGTTTGATAAGAAAATAGGTAATAGGTACTACCTCATCTACTTCCCAAAACCCACATATTAATCAGATCCTATTCATGCAATGGTTTGAGGATTGATCTAATGCAAAAAAACTGGGTAGTAAGAGGTATGATCAAAGTGATACTTGCCTTGCCGATGATCCGCGAAACCTAGAGATTTGAAGTAGCAAGCGGCGCACTCCGGGTACTCTAACGCAAACAAACAAACAATCATAGAATAAGTACTCATCTAATGCACATGTAAAACACAAATAAGAGATCTAACCAGAAAGTTCAACTTAAGAACTCCAGTTTGTAAAAGAAACAAATCGAACGAAAGAACGAAAGTCAAACGGCGAAAGAAAACAAGCTTCGATTACTAATCTGGACCTAAGTCAATTTTTTTACAGAAGCAAAAACTTGTTTGAGTTGGTTAAATGGAAAGAGGGTTTCGAGACGAAACTCTAGGCGCTTGAATCGCCTGATTCCGATAAACGAGCGAAAAGTTAAACTAAAACGAAAATCGGATCAGAAATCGCGATCAGAAATAATCGCGGAAAATCCGAGAAAAAGAGAAAACTGACGAACAGACTAACGAACGAACGTTCGTTATCTGGAACTAAACGGTGAACTCGTCCATCAAAACGAACGAACGAGTGAATGCTCGCTAAAAAAAGAACCGATAAATCCGATCTAACAAAAAAACCTAGGGTTTTAAAAAAACGGATCGGTTTTCTTTGGAAAACCGGCGGCGAACGGCGCGGCTACCTCGTCGGACTCCAGCGGGACTCGGGGCTCCGGCGGGGTGGGGTGGCGTCGGCGGCGAACGACGCGGCTACCTCGTCGGACTCCGGCAGGACTCGGGGCTCCGGCGGGGTGGGGTGGCGTTAGCGGCGGGCGGCGCGGGCGTCGGCGGCGGGCGGCGCGGGCGTCGGCGGCGGCGGCAGGCGCGGCAGGCGGCGGCGAGCGGCGGCTGCGGGAGGCGGGGCGGGTCGAGGTGGCGGCGGTGGGGTATTTATGAGAGGGGGGTGGCGCGGCTTGGGGAAGGGGGCGCCGGGTCAGGGTCGGCCTCGGGAGGCGTGCCCCGGCCGGACTCGGCTGCGGCGGCGGTGCGGTCTCCCGCGTGGAAGGCGGCGGCGGGAGCGGGCCTGGCCTGGCTCGGCTGGGCCTTCGGCCCAGTCGGGCGCGCGGTACTTTTTTATAACAATTCTGCTGAAACTAAGAAAAATTCTAGAAAATAAAATAAAATTCTAAAAATATTTAGAACGAGATGAACATTTTCTTGGCCCTAAAATGCAGTTTTGAAAAACGTGCAATTTTTCCTAAATTCAAATAAACTAGCCAAAAACTCCAGAATAAAATCTTATTTGATTTTTTTTATTAAATCTTCAATATTTCTTTATTTTGGGAAAGTCATTTTATTCCCTCTCTCATATTTGTATAATAGAAATAATTGAAGATAAAATAAATAAAATCAAATGATCCTATTTTCAAAATTTGAGAAAACCCAAATATGAAAATAATGAAATCCCCAACTCTCTCTGTGGGTCGTTGAGTTGCGTAGAATTTCTGGATCAGGACAAGAGCAAATAAAAATATGATATGCAGTGATGATCTAATGTATAACATTCCAAATTGAAAATTTGGGATGTTACATAAAAAAAGAAAGGTAAAAAACATTTGAGAGGAAATAGATAAAGTGAGAAAAAGCTGTAACCTGGGCACTACATGAGGAAGGTGGGACTGGTGCACATGCCAAGTTCACTAGGCTGCCGTGTTTCACACTCCTCCGTCGTAACAGTGGAGACAATAGCTTTCATCAAAAATAAACAATGAATACTCGTTGCTCGTCCTCTATATCGGAAAGAATACTTTCATTCGCCGACATGTGGGACGTCGACCATCCTGGTCCACCTGCCATGCACAAAATTATCCTGGTCTACCCCGGTCAGATCGCAGGCCCAACCTTTCCCACTGTATTGTTCGGACGAAGGAACCATCATGACTTCATTGAATTCTGCTTCTTCAAGAAAACTTACTGTACCCGCAATACTGCTACCACACGCGAAGACTGGACGGCACTGTACCACGTCATATCACTGAAACACACTAGGCCAAACTAGCCCGCCTAGGTCATCTATTTGGAACATAGGGAGTACGTCTCTGCACTGCTATGATTTTGTGTTGCACGTTCTCTGTACTTTTGCTACGATTTTCCTACCCTATGAACCAAATAAGTCCTGAATGTATGTCGACTATTGTCTGATCGATCGCTAATCCTACAATTTTAGGAGCTAGGGCTATTGGTCGATCGACGAGGGATAAGTATAAGCGTACCACGAGCTCATCAGCCCCAACGTTTCTCTTCGGTGAGTGTTTTGCAAGTACTATAGCTCGCACAGTAGCTAGCCTACTAACACCAAGAATCATCAAACAAGCCCTGCTGATATGATAAACAGTTCAAACTTACATCTAAGCATGCCATATATTACATCAAAAGCTGGTGAGGATACATCTGTTTCCATAACTCGGAGAGGGTTCGTATGATTCATCGCATGATTCACTATAAAAAAAGTAGCAAGATCCGCCCACACAAGACAGTGCACTAGCCCTAAGATGGTTTGATAACACACATCTTTCTGGTAATTAAACATAGGGCAATGTAAACTACCCTGAAGGATTAGCACGACCAACTATTTATTGTCATCGATCTCTCGGGCAATGACCACAGCACAGACAGTGGCATGGGAATCAATTTCTAGGGCGATGTCCACAGGACTGACCGTGACATCAGAATCGATCTCTGGGGCGATGTCCATAGGATGGACATCGACATCGGAATCGATCTCCGGGGTGATGCCAACAGGACGGCCCACGACATCGGAATCATCAAGGACGTCCACCGGCACCTGCACAACCCTAACATATTAGCAAGCACATTGCAAATAATCAAAAACCACAACTATGGTAATAAGCCATTATTTTTTACCTTGTGCAGCTCACCGGGGGATCTCATCCCTCCGGGGGCCATCTCCTTGTCCTCGATGGGGGCCATCACCTTGCCAGGGGAATACTGCTTCTCAAACTCGGTCTTGAGCCTCACATAGGTGGGAATCAGAGTTCCTGGGGTAGGCACGATGGGCCCTTGCTGTTCTTCCAACTTTCTTTGAGGAGTTCGTCCACCAACGTCCTCAACTCTTTGGTCAGTGCTTGTTTCTTGGAGTTCTTCGTCTCCATGGGTTGGCCCGCCAACATGGTCAACTCGTTGGTCGGTGCTCGCTTCCTGGACATCGCTGTATCGAGTGGGTTGTCCGCCGGCAACTCTTTAGCCTAGTGCTCCAGGATCCATCAATGAACTGACAAACAAAAAGCAATCGAAAGGGAACCACTATCGCAATGAAAACGGGAAAAGAATAGGATGTGAGAATCGGTCGGTGCTTCACAAAAAGAAGATTCTTGGAATGAAAATATAGCAACATAACTGATTCGCCCACCTTTCCTTCATCGGTACAGAAGAAAAATGGCAGAAGTGAGTAGCCTGGAGTGAGTTTTTCTTCAAGAAAGGGAAGAAAGGGCTTGAACGAGCGTCCCAGTGAAATGATGGTTTCTTCGTCCAGTCCAACATGGAGGCCACCTTACCAATGCTGGTAAAGGTGTGGGTTTTGTGATATGACGGGTCATGACAGCCACACTGGGGTGACAGGTGAGTCTCGACTGTAGCACCTCACTGTGATTTGGTGGATGGCACGCAGGCCCGGATGCTTTGAAATGTCCCGCATGTGCACCGTGACCAAGGTGGAGAGGAAAACGAGAGAACTACGTAATTAATGCATGAGTTTAATTAGGGTAGTTTTGTAAAGTATGAGATACATTCCTCCAATCGCAAAATGCCTTGGTTCATGAGATTTGAGATTTGAGCCCTATAAACCGGAAGGGAGGGAGTACTGCACACGGTGTAGTCTAGTCACTTGTTGAAATCTCTAGGAAGGCAAATACTCCTTTCCGGTTTACAGGGCTATACTAGTCGCTCCGTCTAGGTGTGTAAGTCATCTTACGAAAACCAAATAGTCCCAAAACACTTAGGCGTGGTGCATTAACTTCTACCTTGTTTCTTGTTTCTTGACATATCAACCAATAAGAGATGAGAGGTGTGCATGCTTTTAATGACTTCCAATGGCTAGTTCATTGCATGCAATGCTATTAATTAGCAAATAAACATTGGTGACCCCAGGAGGAAACGGTGCTAAGCGCGTGGACCTATGCAGAATGAGTATCAACCAATGGATAATGGAGTTTAATTGTTAAACAATAGCAATTTTGTCTAATGCAAGAGCCTGGCTAGTACTCCAAGGAACCGCACCATGCGAGCGTTCGCAACTGCCACGTTCGGGTTGCGCTTGGCTCTTCGCCTCTTCGAGAAGATGAACAATGATGTTATTCCTACTTCTACAGTATCGAATCCACTGCTGCATGTCCGTCCACCTCGTGCGGGAGGGATAGCGTGTAGCGAAACCTTCTACTTACTGCTCCTGCCTTTGCGTCTATGACGGGTGGGCTCAACAGGTGGTTGGCCCTCCTGTCATGCGGCCAAAGGCAGGTGTAGTTAAGGCACCGGAGCTCAGTCCACGAGGGAGAGGGCGTTGTAGTAATCAAATTTCTCAGTCTTGTACGAGTTGACGCGACACATCAAAGCACTGCACTCGATATAAGTCTTTTTACACATTTCAAATGGGCTACTTCGTATGTAGGAGTAGACATATTCTACTTCGTATGTAGTCACTTGTTGCAATCTCCAAAAAGACTTACATTTGGAAATGGAGGGAGTACAACGCATGCATGCATGCCGTGACTTTCCTTTTGATATTTGCATGTGTTGATTTGATGCACCTTGACAAATTTTGACTATAAACTTAACTAACCAAAATTTCATGCATGTCACAAAAAATTACGGGGCTGTCTGGATTGTGACTATGTTTGTCTTATGTTGCCACATTATTTTTCCCACACTTGCCACACTCGCCTGACCTGAGTTGCTCAAATTGTTAGACACACTTTGGCTTGCCTAAGGGAATCTTGCCACAATTTTTGTGTCTATGAGATGTGGGGTTCACTGCTAATAATAAAATTCTTGTCTTACGTGTGGCTAATAAAAAAGACTTATATTTAGGAATGGAGGGAGCAGAAAATATAAATAATAATGCATGTTGGGGCAACCCACGTTTCTGCTAATTTTAGCCGTGGGCTTGTTCACAATTTTTACGAGGGGGTGGTTGTTCATTTAATGGAGGGACTTGTAGTACCAGACTTGAACGATACAAAGTGTGACCTGGCACACCATAACACCACCTGGAACAAGCGGGTAGCTATCTGAAAAAACAATCAACAACTAAAAAAACCGCGACATGGCATGTAGTAGTACACAATTTTAAACGATTGTTTTGATGGAGTGAAAAAGGAAAACTACCCCACTACGTATATATAGGCCGGAGCCTCCGCGCTTGCTTGCTAGGGTTGCTCTATTCAGACACTCTCATCCTGTCTAGATCTAAACAAGATAGGGGTAGTAACACTGTCTTTCTCACTTCAAAAAACACTGGCTTTCTATCCTCACCGTTGGTTACAGATCCGGACGTATCCCCCTCCGCCGGTGAAGGGGAGGAGGTGCAGCGTTTAGGCCATCGTCGACAGCGAGGGAGGAGAACCACTGCCGGCCGCACCGTTATCTCTGGCCGAGCACCGGCGCGGGAGGTCCTCCGATTCCTTCGTCGTTGCCTGTGGGCGGATCCGGCCTCCCGCCGCCCACCTATCCACATCCCGACGACCTTCAGGTATATCTTCGTTCGAAACCGCCTTAGCTCTACTTCCCCAGCTCGCTACGTCGCTGCATGTGCATCATTTTCTACCTCTCAGCCCCTCTCGATCGGATGGTCCAACGTCACATATTTTTTTTCTTCTATTGTTAGAGGTAAAGCTACTTCATGGAGTCGAATCTTGTACTCCCTCCGTCCGAAAATACTTGTCATTGAAATGGATGTATCTAGATGTATTTTAGTTCTAGACACATCCATTTTGATGACAAGTAATTTCGGACGGAGGTGGTACTTGGTTCAAACAAGAAATAAAGTGGGGGTGGGGGAATTTAGTATGTACATTGGACTTGGTACAAACATGAAGGAAAGGGGGTGAAAGTAGTACAGACTAGTCATCCAACTGGTCTCTTGGTCGAAAAGGGAAATATAGGGGTAACGTTGTACACAGTGGTATGACCAAGACTAGATTTGCTATCCACACATAGGAGGAGGTGGCTAGAGTGAACAAAAATGGGACCAACCCAGATATGTTTCTTGGATGTTTGTTTCTCGGGGCAACAAACTATGAATCACCACTTTATGCCCATGTTTACGTACATGGTGCTGGAATGCTGGTGCACCCACTGTCCCATGCTCTTATACCAAATATTTAGGCTTCGTTCAGAATAAAGGGGCAGAAAACATAGGTCTTGATGAAAATAGAGGAATAGGAAAGGAATGTAGGTATAAAACGATGGAACAGCGGACCGGAGGAAACTCTCAAGAGACTGTGTTCGGATGGACTACGAAATGTACAGATTTGTTTTTTAGAGTAGCATGCTTGGTAGTATGAGATGCTATTTGTTTATTTAGCTGCACAGTCACTACTCTTGTCCTCACCTCACGTACCACACATAGGTTGATTTTTTATTCCGGCAACACAACACAACAACCTGTCTAACGCATGGCAGTGAGCGTCTGCCTCGGGCTTCCGCCCAAAAAATGAGCAGCCGTGGATGTTTCTAATCCTATGGAATCAGTACTACCAGACCAGCTTTCCTATGAATCACTATTCACCTTTCCCGTGTTCCGAATGGTTGGAAGGGAAAGAATACCGTATGAATTGTGTTCCTATGAAAATCCTGCACCAAACCTGTGAACCGAACGCAGCCTTAGTTGTTCTTAATCTAATGTCCCTGGTAAAAATGAAGCCATGCCACTGTTATAAGCCACGACAAGTTTAGCCAAATGTTTTTTCCTGTAATTGTTTGAGGCTCTGACTGTTTCCTCTGTGCCTTTTTGTGCAAACAGGGATATCCAATTCACCTGGTTGCTGTTGTGACCTTTTGGTGCACTGCACAAAACTCTTCTTAAAAGAAGTGACTTTTGTGCTGTTTAACTCGAATGTCAAAATGGGACAGTTGGTTCATTTATGTGGAACTGCACAAAGGGAGATCTGTGTTCCAATCGTCATCATCCATATTTGCGCCATAACCTTCCTTTAGGTAAGAATAATATTTAATGCATGTGTTCATCTCTATTTTCCGACTGCCATGAGAAAATAATGCTATTTTTTACTAGTACACTTGTACTCCCTCACGGACAAAACTAATTCTGAATTAGAAGGCCAATCATGTACTTGGTTTCACCAACTGGTGAGGAGAAAGAGAAAGAGGAAGAATAAGAAGAATAAACAGTGCCAAGGCGATCTTGCTAAAGCCAGAGGCCTCAGTCGAGGCCATTCAAGGGCTCCAGCAACGACTACCTTACATGTGAGACGATCCTCCAGGGAGCCCTTCCACTTCTGCTGTCTCACTTAATTAATTAGGAGTACTTAAGTACCACTAATTTATTACTGCCTAATTTTCCTGTTGGAGTTAAACAAATCTTTAGTAGGACCCTATGCTGAATCATGTACGTATGTATGTTTGTCCATTGAGGTGAATCATGTGGTGGAGCAGGGAGGGGATATTATTAGTGTCATGACATAATAGTGCTATTGTTTTGCATGTCAATTTATTGCCATTGGTTCAATGAGGCAATGTTTTGCGTATTGTCCATCATGAATTTGATGCTACTGTTTGAGTAATATGCTAATGTCTTCCTATCCTTTCCCACTAAGATAATGAAGGTTTCACCTTGTTCCTACTTGTGCAAACAGGGATCATGTTGTGCCAATCATACATTTTAGTGGAACTACACAAGATAATAAAATGAACTGTATCCCAGCCAGTGCTTTAACTCTGCTAGAATGTCTTGATAATCTTTCGATATAATCTCAGCACTGGTAAACAAGAGTGATTTCAACCATACATTTGAAGTGCACAAAAATATATGCTATTGTGTGATTCCAGTGAGTGCTTTATCATCTCTTATGGGACTACATGAATAAGCTTTTTTCCTCAGGTTGGTACGGGCCTAAGGCCTTCATCCATATTAGTTTGCTGTCATCTCTATTTGTATCGTGCTACTGTCATGAGAAACTCCTTTATCTTTGCACGTTAAAGTTTTGCAACCTATGATAAATGGCAATGTTTTGAGTGTTCAGTTGAGCTAATTGGCATTGATTAAATAAACTAATACCTCTCTTTAAGAAAGACTACTATGTTGCTAACTTTACCCATTAAGATAATGAGGGTGCTTCTATTTGTTAGTGTATGTTTCATCAACTAGTCCCACTATTACAGTAATCTCACTCTCTCAATATATGTGCCAACAGGGATGCTCGATTTTGGTGGAACTGCACAAAAACTTTGGGTGCTTCATTGCCTCTACAGCTTCCGTCCTTTCCTGTCAGTCGCTAATCTCTACTTGCTTTCTTCCTTTGCTGTCAGTCGCTTGGCTTATCTCGGCTTCCAGTCAAAGGAAATAGTAATTGATATGCTACCTCACACAGGTTGGTACTAGTCTTTATCCTGATTATTGTGCGTGTCATATGTATTGGTAATTTGGTATTGTGCTACTGTTTGCCGATTTCATAAAGGAGTAATTTGGAGCCTGAACTCGCAGGCCAATCATTACATCGGGTGATTTCAGTAGAACTGCACAAAATGATCAGATGGACAGGTACTTATGCTACTGCTATGTACTCCAAAGTTCACTCAGACAAGCATCGATGTTGACAAGAAGTGCCTATATTCATTCGAGTATCAACCGGTGTCAACCAATTGTCAAACTCCAAGTATTAGGAGAGTGAACGCCAAAAATATTGCTTGGTGCATAGCCCAGAAAAACACAGTCCAGTCTTTGGTCCCAACTTGTGCCTTTTGGTTATCGGCACATATGGTAGCGAACTATATGGCATGGAGTCCAAAGATTCCAGACAAGTTGGTTGATGCGTATATTCATCTGGCACTTAATTAGTCTGCACGCCAAGGATGCTCCATTTCAGTTGAACTGCACAAAAAATTTGGGTGGTTCATTTTCTCAATGGCCTCCTTTCTCGTTTGCAATGTAGAATTTTGGCGAGATACATGACCAAGATGAGCCAGTAAACTAGTTGGATGAAAGTAGTGGCCAAGTTGCTCAAACCTCCCTCGGCACGAGGCCACTATTTGAGGATAAACCTACAAGCAAAGTTCAGATTGTCTGTGCTGCCTCTTATGTACTCGAAAGTTTACTCGTACAAGAACTAATTTTAGCAAGAAATACCTCCGATTGAACACCATTTACCAGTCTGTACCCAAGGTAATTAAAGTTCGTCCATGGATCATATTGGCTGTGATCTCAATCATTTGGATGCATAAACATACTAAACATGTGTATATCTGAATCTTTTTGTGAATTATGTATGAATATCGTCGTGTGATCTATCAATCATTTGGATGCATAGATATGCTGAGCTTGTGTATATATGTATCTTTGGAGTTGTTGATAGTGAATGTTGGCTATGAATATGAACATGTCCTGTGAACCTGAGTTTGATATGAATGTTTACCTTTTCTGTTGTATTTGTGTGTGAACCTGTTAGTATGCCTACTGTGGGGTATAAAACGCAGGACACTTATAAAAGTAATGTTGTGTCCAATTTATGTTTGCCCTTCTAACCACATTATATATACTAGTAAAAGGGCCCGTGCGTTGCAATGGGGAAAAATATGGCACACACTTACATTCTATTCTTCTTTACCGGGTCTGTCATTAAATGTGCTTCGGTGTAATAACATCATAAATTACCAAACTGCCTTAGGAGTTTTTGTCTCAGGCACCACAGTTAGAATGATTGACAATATGAGCATCACCAGCCTGAAGAAAGTAGTTGATGTTATGACCGGCATGGCCAAGAGGATATATGATGTGCACTGACATCCAACAACAATATTTCTCATGGTTTCGGTTTTTTTCTGAACCAGTGCTATATTTGATTATTTGGCACAAAAAAGTTGTAATTCTTTCACTCCAACTATGGCCCACATGGCTCGTCATTCTTCCAAAAGATGCCCTTATGATATTTTTCAGAAAAAAGGAGTGCATTATCTCCTTGTTGTCGTCTAACTGAAGGAAACTGAATGTGAAAATTTAAGTGTATATAGACTGACCCACTCGGAGTGCATACAAAAATAATTTTTATCCAAGTCATTAGTGCCAACACTGTACCTCCAATGTCCATCTGCATCTACACGGCTAGGTCTAATCTTAAGCAAGAATGAAACTACCAAGCAAACTGAGATAACAACATGTAGCCGACCCTGGGTAGCAGGTGGTCAGGGATCATCAGCAGAGAAACACGAAGTCGGCTGACAACCGCCGAGCATGGCCAGGCCCATCTCGCTCTCGTGGCTGCCGTGGTGGCTCCCGGGCCTCTCCGTGGCTCCTCCACTCCGAGTCCATAGCCCGACCTCAGCATTCCGCCTCCATCCTCCTCCGCCCTCTGTCCCGCATGCTCCTCCACACCTCCCTCTCCAAGCCGACGGATCCGACCTTCCCCTCGCTGGATCCGGTCCACCACGAGCCTCAAGCCACCCTGCCGCCGCGCTCGTGTCCATGTCGTGCGTGGTGTAGAGGTTGCCAGTGTGTGGAACAGGCTGCGTCGCAGGCGTCTGCGCGCTGCACCTCCGCTTCCTCACCCCGGCGAGCGCCAGACTGAACAGCTTCGCGCTGGACTGCCGTTTTGTTGTACAATTTCCCTTCGTTCTCATTCTGTGTTTGTTGATTCAAGAGGCTCGTTGTTGATATGCAATTTTCCTAGGTATATAAACAGGTAGACTTTCATGTAAGCAATTGAGGTGGGATTACTCTGAGTACATGTGTGAAAATCAGGTAAGGTACAGATACAGGAGCGTGCATGCAGGCTGAAACATGTGTGCAGGCCCAATAAGAGAATGTGGACGTGGACCAATTGGATGGACAAAGTTTTTAGTACCGCCTCGCAGCAATTGGATGGATTGTCGATCAAAACTAACGGAAAAAAACTGAAAGCGTAAATTCATGGAAAGAAGCGTATTGTGATGGTGAACCCAAAGAGTCATTATGTGCTTTATTATTAGGGAAAGATTTCTAATATTACTATTATCGTATATTTTATAGAGACTTATATATACATTATAACAACATCCCACGTGTTATTAACTTATAAAAGTAAATGTTTAACGGAAGTTGGCAAGGAAAATCCTGGTTGTTTTTGACTCACAGGCAAGGAAAATCCTGGTGATTGCGTACAAAAGCTTGCGAAGATTTTAAGGACCAATATAATAATAACGCGCTCATTTTTATTTTGAGCAATAACTCGCTAATTTCTTAATTATATATATATATAATGTGCCTCTCCGGTTTATTCTTTGATATTAATTGCTCCTTCTAACATAACATTATGTATATATGGAGCCCACCTAATACATGTATTTCAAGGAAGTGCAAATGGGCTGGGATTTCTTAGAAAATATAAATGGGTCTGATTGACGCGAAATTATTCGTTCACCCAGCCCAGCAAATGGACTGTACATTCTAGAAAACATGGGTTAAATATATGCCACATTTTTGCAGGCTGACATGTGGGCCAATAGGTCGAAGCCTACGCAGGACGTTGTCAACTTGGTCAACAAATGATTGTGTCATCCACAACCATTGGATTTATATCCAACGGCTGGCATGCACCTTCAATCTCTCATCTTCTTCCTCCAGTGTCACCGGGATCGCCTGGTCCGGCCTCCGGCGGCTAGCGGCTCTACTTAGCATGCATCACTGCGAAGCGCTAGCCCACCACCGGCCAGGCTATCCCTCCACCCCTCGACACCTCCTGTTATTCTCCACAGACTACAGCCCCACGCCGCAACAGAACCAGTTATAACCCTTCTCCTCCTCTCAATTTGCGACTCCACTGCCGCGTTTTCCCATCTCTGAGTCGTTCCCGTCCGGGGCCTCGCCGTCGTCCACCGCCTCGCTGCGTTCGGTGCGGCGTGGTCAACAAACGAGAGTCATCTGAAGAGGACTGTACGTGGAGAGCCTGGCGGCTGGGACCCACGAGGTCCATGGTCGCACGCAAGGAAAGTTCCTCCTTATTAAGCTGAAAAATGTTTCCTCCACCTGACAGCTGGGACCCACCGGCTGTATCTTCGCACGGAAGGAAGTGCCTCCTTGTTTTGCGAAAAAAATTATTCACCCCATTGACAACTGGGACCCGTCATATTTGGTGACTGATTGTGGGCCTACTAAGCGGACGTGTACGCATGGCTTTGTCAACTGAATCAACAAATGATTCTAGCAGCTGGACCGTTGGATGTTAATCCAACAGCCGTGCTCCTTCTTCAACCTCTGTTCTTGCTCCTGTCTCCCGTGGGCGGCACCGCGGCTGTGCTGCCGCGCACCCGAACCAGTAAAGTTTGCCACTCCTCTCCATCTGCGACTCCATTGCCCTGCCTTCCCCATCTCCGGGTCGTTCCAGTCTGGGTGCGCTCGGCATGGTGTGGTCAACGTGGTCAACAACCGAGAGTCATCGGAAGATGACCGTACGTGAGAGGCTGACAGTGGGGACGCACCACGCCCATGGACGCATGCATGCAACGGAACGCAGCGAGGTCAACATGGTCAAGGAGTGACTTCCATCGGAATTTTACTGTACGTGGAGAGTCTCAGCTGGGTCCACGGCCGCAGCAAATAAGTGCCTCCTTATTACGCGGAAAATAATGATTCCTCCAACTAACAGCAGGGACCCGCTGGTCGGGCCACCGTATTTTGCGAAAAAAACGTTTGCCCCCTGACTGTTGGGACCCACCTGACGGGCCGCCGTATTTCATGAAAAAAAACGTTCCCCCCGCTGTCAGCTCGGACCCACTGTAAGTGCCTCCTTATTACGCACAAAAAATGAATACTCCCCCGGCTAGCTGGGACCCACCTTGGTGGGAGGCTGACTTGTGGGCCTACTAAGTTGACGGGGACGAAGGGCTTTGTCAACTTAGTCAATATGAACGATTCTAGCTCCAGTGATCGTACGATGTCCATCCAACGACCGTAGTGCTTCTTCAACCTCTGGTCTTCTTGCTTCAGCCGCCCAAAGCAGCGCCGGTCGTGCCACATGCTCCTGCCTCCCGTGGCCGGCTGTGCTACCGCGGAGGCCTCACCGCCCCCTACTATTCCCACCGCTGGCCAGGCCATGCGGCGATGGCAGCCTCACACCCCAGCCAAACCAGTGAACCCTCATGCTCCTCTCCGCGCGGGCTTCCACTGCCGCGTCTTCCCCGGCTCCGCGTCGTCCCCTTCCTAGGCCTCACCGTCGTCCACAGACGTGGTGCTGTCCGCACGGCGTGGTCAACATGGTCAAGGAACGACTTCCATCGGAAGATTATTGTACGTGGAGAGGCTGACAGCCGGGTCCACGGCCACAGCCCAGTTTTTTGTGATTTGCCAAGTAAGTTGCTTCGTCAGGCCTGTTGGGCTGCAAATCTTTCAAGACGAGGAGAGCTTTCATTCGGCTGGCCGAGAAAATGGCCCATCAGTAATGAGAAATGGGTTGTACATTTTTAAAACACATCAAACCGGCAATTAGTTTCAAACATCATTTTTTTCATTTCGAGATTTTAAATTACATTTATTTTCATGCATGGAGAATTTGTTGGATTTTATATTGATATGCATTTATTTTTAAAATCAGTTTGAATGTGAGTCAAAATTTCGGGATTAAAAACAGTTCGGACCGCACCAAAATATGCAAAATTTCGTATAATTTTTTAACCATGGCCACAATATGGGCTGTAATGCTAACAAAAAGAATATGGGCTCCAAAAAAACCTTAAGAATTAGAAAACGGGCTGTAAATTATTAGAAAAAATGGCAAATGGGATGTATGCTGTTTTCCACATATTCGATGCTTTCCTAAAAAAAGGTTGACGCACAAGCAGTGACTGTTGGATGTCCATTGAACGGCCGTCGTGCTTCTTCAATCTCTGCTCTTCCTGCTCCAGCCGCTCAAACAAGCGCCGGCGGGACTGCCTGCTCCCTCCTCCCCGCGGCCGACTGTGCTGCCGCGCAGGCCTCACCACCCCACCGTAATCCCATCGCTGGCCTAGCCATCCCTCTACTCACCCACACCTGCTGTTATTCTTTGGCGACGGCAGACGAACCAGTAAACCCTCGTACAGTCGTATTCCCTTCCGTGTGGGAAACAACTGCCGAGTCTTCCCTGCCTCCGTGTCGTTCCCTTCCTAGGCCTCGCCGTCGTCCACCGCCCTGGTGCTCTCGGCGCGGCCTGGTCAACGTGGTCAACGACCGACACCCCCTATTATTATGCGGCGACGACAGCCTCACACCGCAGTGAACCAGTGAACCCTTGTACTCCTCTACGCATGGGCATCCACTGCCGTGTCTTCCCCGGCTCCGCGCCGTCCACTTCCTAGGCCTCGCCTTCGTCCACCGCCCTGGTGCTCTCGGCGCGGCCTGGTCAACGTGGTCAAGGAACGACTTCCATCGGACGTGGACTGTATGTGGAGAGGCTGACAGCTGGGTCCACGGCCGGAGCAAGGATGTGCCTCCTTATTACGTGCAAAATAATTATTCCTCCACCTGACAGTGGGGACCCACCGGACGGGCCACTGTATTTCGTGAAAAAAATGTTTGCCCCTGACTACTGGGACCCACCAGCTACATCTTCGCACGCAAGGAAGTGTGTCTGGGCAAAAAAAATGATTCGCCCCCCTGACAGCTGGGACCCACAAGCTACATCTTCGCAGGCAAGGAAGTGCCTGACAGTCGGGACCCACCTCGTCAAAGCATATGTAGCGTTGTCATTCTGGTCGCGAACATGTACGTACATATATACTGGTGGATGTAGAGGTGCGCACGTGTCGTAGTAGAGGCGCGTACGTGTCATAGTAGAGGCGCGCACATAGCATGTACACATACGTATAGCGGCCAGGGTGCAAGAAAGAAAATACATCCATGTATGTGTACATACAGGCGGGGTCTCGAATGCCTACTCACGCATACGTACGGCCAGGGCTCGTGTACATGGCTGGGTCGGAACGGAGAAACAACCTCGTCGTCGTGTTCATGGGGAGGCAACGGAATGCGTCGTGTTCATGGGGAGGCAACGGAATGCGTCGTGTTCATCAGGAGGCAACGGAACGCGTGGGAGCCAACCGGCTGGGTCGTAACGGAATGCGTGGTCGTGTTCATCGGGAGGGCTTGGATGGAACCGACGATGGAAACGAGGCTTGGCGTACCGCACAATGGAGGAAACGGACCTCCTACGTTCGGAACAGGGTCCTGTTGATCGAGAGGGGTCTGGCGTACCGCAAAACGGAGGAAACGGACCTCCTACAGTCAAAACAATGGTCCTGTTGATCGGGAGGGGTGTGGCGTACCGCAAAACGGAGAAAACGGACCTCCTACGGTCGAAACAGGGGTCCTGTTGATCGGGAGGGGTGTGGCGTACCGCAAAACGGACGAAACGGACCTCCTACGGTCGAAAGAGGGGTCCTGTTCATCGGGAGGGGTGTGGCGTACCGCAAAATGGGGCTCCACGGGATATTGTTCATCTCCACCGTCGACCTCCTCCAGCCTCCACGGGTTACCGTCGACCTCCTCCAGCCTCCACGGGCTCCTGTTCATCCAGCCTCCACCGCACGCTACTCCACCGGCTACTGTTCAACCACCCCTCCATGGGCACCCCTCCATCGTCTACTGTTCATCCAGCCCTCCACACCACGAGGTCCTGTTCAACCACCCCTCCACGGGCGCCCATCCACCGTCTACCGTTCATCCAGCCCTCCACCACACCACGGGGTCCTGTTCATCCAGAGGCAACACCACCGCTCACCGTTTATCCAACCCCACCCCCCCCCCCCCCGCTCACTATTCATCCCAGAGGCATCATCGATCGGCTTCAGTTAGCAGCAGTAGCGAAGGAATCACTCGATCGGGTTCAGTTAACAGCCATCGATCGATCGCTCGGGTTTAGTAACGCGTAGCCTGCAGTGCAATCGCTCGGGTTCAGTTAGAGCCCAACGCCTCACTCGGGTTCAATTAGAGCCAACGCCTCGCACACACGCACGTACGTGTACAAGAGAAATGCGCATCGCTCAGCCCCCGACCTCCCACCGTAACCGGGAACTCCCTGAAATTTTCCTCGCCCTCGCTTCTACCACGATTTTTTCTGTCATGGACGGCCCAAAGAATGTCATGCAGCAGCGTCTCCGGCCCGCCCAAGACGAAAAGCCCATTTTCTGTCATGATTTTTTGTCATAGAAGTAGGAGCCCGCCACATCTATGATGATACCGGGTTTTTTCACAATTATCGTCATAGAAGTGTCATATGTATGACAGAAAAAAATTCGTTCGGCCCAAAATGTCACGGATGTGTCTTTTTTTTTTGTAGTGACACTTGTCGTGAGACTGAGTGGTGGTGCTCTTCTCCTTTTGGAACACTCGAAAGAGTGATTTGTGGCCTTGGTCCTTTGTGAAGCCTGTGAAATGCTGGCGACGCTTGTGGAGATGGAGTTGTCTGGGCCACAAAGTCTTCATCATCAAGCACCGGAGTGGTGACTTGAGTTGGGGGAGTACATGGTGATTCTTCTTGACAGGGGGAGACTTGAGGGTGATCGGCCCAGGAATCATCCTGAGCAATTGGCGTCAAAGGACGACCAATGCTGATGAGCTCGCTGTTCGTGAGAACAAGCGATGATACCATGTTGTGGTCGATCTGAGGAAGGACTTCATCATCTTCTACATTGTCTTGGGGACCAATGTCTTTAGCTGCGGTGGCGTTGACAGCTGGAATGTCTTCAGCTTCAGGAGCCTCTGTGGAAGCAGGCTCATGAAGTATCAAGCGACGCTCTTGGAGTGCAGACACAGGGCGAGCAACCAAAATTGGCTCGACGACAAGGGGCTCGGTGGGAGCAGCCCAATTTTTCTTCTTGGTCTTTCTCTTTTTGGTTGGTGGCGCATCGTCTGTGGTGTTCTTGTTCTTGCGCTTTCTGGCTTCGGCTTCGGCTGTTTTTGTCTTCTTGAGCTCTGAAGCCACTGTGGGGACCTTAGGCTTCATGCCTGTCATGTTGGTGGGGAAGACAATGCGAGGTTCTTCCCGCCCGGATGCTTCAGCTGGGGCCACAGTAGGCTTCTTCTTCTTAGCAGCCATCTTGGGGTCGATGCCAGGACGCCCAAGTGCCTTGTGCTTCCCAGCTTCGTTGTAATCTTGAACACATTTGGCAGCGAGGAGTTTCATGCGCTCTCGAGAACCTTTAGCTTTGTCATGTTTCTTGTGAAACGCCTCCTTGAGCTCATGCATCATTTTCTTGAAGTTTTGGATGTCTATCACACTGAGCTTGGCCATGTGCTTCTTGAACTGAGCCTTTTCATAGTCAATCTTGTGCTTCAGTTCAACTATCCTCTGAGCTAGAGCCATCTCAAGAGCAATGGCTCCATGGAAGGAGACGCTGAGGCCAATAGGGAGCTGAAGATCATCAAAACTGAGGTTTGGGCTATCAAACCACTCGTCAATGAACTTGTTCAAGATGTCCACATCGAAGAGGGGAAGATCATTGAAGATTTCCTCCTCTTGATTTCTCTTTATTAGCAGCTCAAGAGCATCATCGCCAAGATCATTGTCACTAGACAGATCAATGGCGTCGTTCTAATTCCTTAGAACGGCAGCAGGGGTCAGTGCTTGACCAGTAGTCTGCATGGGCTGCTTCTTCTTCTCAAACTTGGAGATGCGTGAGAGATCTTCAGAATGCACACTTGGCGCAGGAGGAGCAGTGGCCAGAGGCTTCGCTCACGAAGCTCATGGTGCAGTGGAGGGCTTCGAAGCCTTGGGTTTCTTCTGCTTCTTAGGCTTCGGTGGTGCAGGCGCTTCGTCAGAATCAGTGTCATCTGCAGAGTGATCCACGGCTTCCCCTTGAACCATGATGTGAGTGATGAGACCCTCGAGGTTGTAGAAGGGCCCAACAATATTGGGTTCAACATCACATGTGCCATCGGCATGAGGAGAAGATGGACAGGGGTTGAAGTTTAATCCTCGCGACTTCTTGTTCTCTTTGGCCGAGTTCTTGGCAAACTGGTAGTTGCGCTTGAACAGATTGTCTTCACGACACCATAGCAGAGAAGATGGGTCGGCGTCAGCAGGCTGTGGTCCACGGACCATGCAAGGGTAGAAACCCTGAGCAATAGCTTCAGATTTAGTCTTGGGTTTAAGATTTTTATAGAGAATATCTCCCCAAGGACGCTTGATGGCATTCTTTTCAGCGTATTCCTTGGTCAAGAATCTGTACTTGAACCGTTGCTCGGCCCAATATCTTTGAATCCATTGGATTCGTATTTTGCGTTGGCCATAGCTCTCTCCAGGATCAGTTTTGTATAACTCATAAAGATCTTCAGGCAAATCCATTGACGTGCCCCCTCGGCGTTGTCTGCCTCCCTTCCTTGCAAACTTATCTGCGGCCATGTAGTTCAGACTGAATGGCTTCAAAATTGTCAGAGGCTTCCGTCTGCTGGTCAGACAGGAACTAGCTTCGGGGGAATTGATGTGATGATGTAAGAATTCTACAAATGAATGCAAACTATGAGAACCAAGGGATTCTCCCACGGACATGTACCTATGACAGCATTAGAGATGCAAGGGAAGGGGAAGAGGTCATATGCATTCTCAGAAGATCTTGAAGATAAATCAGTTTAGAAGACATTGACCTCATAGCATGAAGACATTCACTTATATGTTGAGAGTTGGTTCTAGATTTGTACGAATCCAAGAATTGGTACAAATGAGGAATCTAACTACATGTGAAGCATAAGTGAATATACTAGGCATATTATGAGATGCAGAACAGGATAGATCCAAATTTGTGGAGGCAAAAACTACTTTTGGTAAGGAAAGATAAATCCATTGGATCAAAAAGACAGTAAAAAGAGAGTTTTAATTTACCACACGATGAACTGCTAGACGGAATAGAAGATGAGGCCGAGTAGTTCGATCTTCCATGCCCTAACTTGGCGACGGAGGACACTTACGGCGGCGGCGGAGAAGACGATGTCCGCGGCTGGCGTGAGGACAGCGTCGGTGAGGTCGCGACAGCTAAGCGCTTCATTGCCGACATTGTTGAGAGCTAGCGGTGGTGCTAGGGTTTGTCTGAGGTGGAGAGGTGGAAGAAAGATTTTGACCGCGATGTGATGTGCATTTATAGGGAGAGGGACAACACAACGCAATTACGCAGGTGCCCCTAGTGGTTCACATCTGAGGGACACGTGGCGAACATGCAACACATTGGAAGTTGTTCCATGTTCCCACGCACGACTGGACTGTCGGGTGGTTGTTCTGTCTTCTCCGGGTTTTAGGCAATAAGGATTGAGCATTTAAAACAGATTTAATGTTTGTCTCTGTATCTTCTGCTGACAAGGACGCAGAGAAGACATTTGACGGTTTCAATAGAATGCATATGATTTGGATAGATAGATTTGACAAGGAAGCATAGAGAGGTTAGGGTCTGATCACATTCACTTAGTTCAAAAGATTCAAACGAGAAGACATAGCCATAAGTGAATGTTGTAGAGGACAGAACACTAATATATGTATATATCAGAATAAGACCAAATCAACATTGTGAAGATAAACATGAAGTCATGTCAATATTGAAGACAAACCAAATGCGAACACTTTGCAAATGTAACACCAACAGAAAACACTCCAAACAAAAGTTTGGTGGTGGCGTTACCCACCATATAGGAAGTATTAGACCCAGACACGGCGCACAATTATCGTGGCGCTCCAAAGTCAAATTCCGCGTTAATGTATTCACACTTAGAGTGTTAGTCTTCATTAATTGAAGATATATGTTACTTCGTGTGTTGCACATCTAAGTCATCAACATGCATAAGTGTTAGGATGTGTGCCTAATCATAGGACATTTGAGGATTCCAAGATATTTAGCTCACGCCGCAACTTGCAAAACCTTTTCTCATCCAAGGGCTTTGTGAAGATATCTGCCAGTTGCTCTTCAGTGTTGACGTGAATGATATCAATATCTTCCTTCATGACATGATCTCGGAGAAAGTGATGACGAATTTCAATGTGCTTTGTCTTCGAGTGTTGAACTGGGTTGTTGGCAACTTGATGGCACTTTCATTGTCGCAGTAGAGTGGTACTTGCTTCAGATGGATGCCATAGTCTTTGAGTGTTTGATTCATCCATAGAAGCTGAGCGCAGCAAGATCCAGCAACAATGTATTCAGATTCAGCAGTGGAGAGAGATACACGGTTCTGCTTCTTTGAAGGCCAACAAACAAGTAATCATCCCAGAAAGTGACATGTGCTTGATGTAGACTTGCGAACCACCTTGTCACCAGCATAATCAGCATCCGAGAATCCAACTAGATCAAACTCTGAGCCCTTTGGATACCATAATCCTAATGTTGGGGTGTAGGCCAAATATCGAAGAATTCGCTTCACAGCTAAGTGATGTGATTCCTTTGGTGCCGCTTGGAATCGGGCACACATGCAAACACTAAGCATTATATCTGGCCTAGATGCACATAAATAAAGTAAAGAACCAATCATGGAGCAGTATACCTTTTGATCAAACTCTTTACCATTGGTGTCAGGACCCAGATGACTTTTGGTTGGCATGGGCGTCGTGTATCATTTGCAATCTTGCATTCCAAACTTCCCTAAACAGTCTTTGAGATATTTTTCTTGAGATATGAAGATGTCATTGCTTTGCTGATGTATTTGAAGACCAAGGAAGAACTTCAGCTCACCCATCATGGACATCTGATATTGGTCTTGCATCATGTGTCCAAACTCATCACTGTATTTTTTATTAGTGCAGCCGAAAATAATGTCATCCACATATATTTGGCACACAAACAGTTCACCATCATATGTCTTCGTGAAGAGTGTGGGATCCAGGGAACCATGTTTGAAGCCTTTGCTCTTCAGAAAATCTTTGAGTGTGACATACCAAGCGCGAGAGGCTTGTTTGAGGCCATACAGTGCCTTATTGAGCTTGTATACCATATCAGGATGTTTTGGATCTTCAAAGCCAGGCGGTTGTGCAACATACACTTCTTCTTCAATCTTGCCATTGAGAAAGGCACTCTTCACATCCATTTGATACACAAGGATGTTATGATGATTTGCGTAGGCTAGCAGTATGCGAATGGCTTCAAGCCTAGCCACGGGAGCAAATGTTTCATCGAAGTCAATCCCTTCAACTTGAGTGTATCCTTGAGCAACAAGACGAGCCTTGTTTCTGACAACTTGACCATGCTCATCTTGCTTGTTGCGATATATCCATTTAGTGCCTATGATATTGTGTTTACGAGGATCAGGACGCTTGGCCAATTCCCACACATTGTTCAGCTCGAACTGTTGAAGCTCTTCTTGCATAGCTTGAATCCATTCAGGTTCCATGAAGGCTTCAGCAACTTTCTTGGGTTCAGATATTGAGACAAATGCAAGTGCACACAGAAATTTGCTAGCTGTGTTGCTCTTGAACGAGTGAGTGGACCAGGTGCATTGATTCTATCAATTATCTTCTCAATTTGTACTTCATTTGCAACACGAGGATGAATTGGACGAAGATTTTGCTCTTGCTGATCATTGTCATCATTAGGAGGATTGTCTTCAGGCTGAGCACTGTCTTCAGGTTGATTAGGTGCAGACATGATAAGTTCCTCTTCAGCCTGAGCATCAGACGGTATGATTTCTCCAGTTCCCATAAGCTTGAGTATTCTATAGTCTCACCTAAATAGCTTGGCGTAATCATGGTCATAGCTGTTTCCTGTGTGAAATTGTTATCCGCTCACAATTCCACAGTTTCAACCACTTTATAGTGAAAAATGTTGAAGACTCTGTAGGAGTGTGAGTCCTTTCCGTAACCAAGCATAAAACCTTCATGTGCTTTCGGTGCAAATTTTGAAGTGTGATGTGGATCCTTCATCCAGCACCTAGCACCAAATACTCTGAAGTAACTGACATTTGGCTTCTTACCAGTAAGGAGTTCATAGGATGTCTTCTTCATAAGATTGTGAAGATAAACACGGTTGATGACATGGCATGCAGTATCAATAGCTTTAGGCCAGAACTTTCTTGGAGTCTTGTATTCATCAAGCATCATTCAAGCCATCTCAATGAGTGTTCTGTTCTTGCACTCCATGATGCCATTTTGCTGAGGTGTGTATGGAACTGAGAACTCATGAGTGATGCCCAATGTGTCCAGGTAAAGGACGAGGCCGGTGTTCTTGAACTCTGCGCCATTGTCACTTCTGATATGCTTGATTTTGACACCATAGTTCGTCATGGCACGATTGGCAAAGCATCTGAAGACATCCTGCACTCAAGTATATGTTGAATAATCATCAACAATGACGAAGCCATAGAGACAAGCTGTGGTAGTGAGAGTATAGTAGTGAGTAGGGCCAAATAAGTCCATATGTAGCAGCTCGAAGGGTTGTGATGTCGTCATGATTGTCTTCGAGGGATGCTTGGCCCTCGTCATCTCTCCATCTTCGTAGGCACCACACAGATGATCCTTCTTGTACTTGATGCCCTCGATGCCTACAATGTGTTTCTTCTTCACGAGAGTGTATAGGTTCCTCATGCCAGCATGCCCTAGCCTCCGATGCCAGAGCCAGCACTCTGAAGCTTTTGCTAGAAGACATACGGCTAGTTTTGGTCCTGCTGAGAAATCTGCCATGTAAAAATCATCTTTCCGATACCCTTCAAAGACTAGAGACTTGTCAGATTCCATTAGAACAAGGCAACGATACTTTCCAAATATCACAATCATGTTCAAGACACAAAGCATTGAGACAGACATTAAGTTGAAACCAAGGGATTCAACAAGCATCACTTTATTCATGTGCTGATCCTTTGAGATTGCAACTCTACCTAGACCCAATACCTTGCTTTTACCAGTGTCAGCAAATGTGACGTGACTCTTGTCAGATGGACGTAAGCTTGAGTGCATGAGAAGACTTCGATCACCAGTCATATCATTAGTGCATCCTCTATCCATAATCCATTCTGAAGCATGAGGTGTCATACCCTACAGTACAGTTAGGGGGATAGGCTTCACCAAGAGTATTGTGAAGCATAAACATTTTACGCACAAGAAGATTATCAAAGCTCAAATCAAGATTAGGACTGATAGGATGAATGGCAAGCGATTCAGAAACAAAATACATAGTGAGACCATTTGGGCATTTTATCTTGCGCCCAACAAGATGTTTTAGGTCCCCAGCAATAGCATCTGACGCCTTTGATTTCCGGCTGGAGACCTTTCCCTACAAAAGAGAGTCAATTTTTCTTAGCCACCCACATCTTCAGGGGTGGCTTAGAAGCAATGATTCTAAGTGCAGCATCTGAGAACTTCGGCTTTGGAGCCCTAGCAAATAGCCTTGCAGGAGGCGAATAGTACTCATATGAATAAGCAAAGTAGTTCTTAGTCTTATGAACATAGCGGTTTGATGATACACGCTCATATTCATAAGTTTGAGTATGATTTTCCTGCAAAACATTGGTGTTAGGGTGACTCGGGTGAGTCCTGTGTCTGTATGAAGCCTTTGGACCATACGAAGCCTTTGGTCTGGGGTTTGTCTTATTCCCTTATGGTGTCATGACGACATTCACAGGAAGATTCTCCAGACACCTTTTGGGCACCCAGATTTTCTTCATAGGTGGCCCATTCCTGCAATTAGTACCAATATACCTGGCAAACACTTCACCATTCTGATTCTTAAACAGTTTATAGTTTGCATCAAAGGATTCATCAATGATAATAGGGTTAGCACAAGTGAAGCCAGATAGGATGGATGGATCCACTGAAGGTTCCTTTGCAGCAACCCATGTGGTTTTGGTGTACTACTCACGCTTCCATTAAGAACCATCAACATTAATTTTCCTCTTGAACCCAACACCCTCTTTCCTAGGGTTTCGGTTCGGAATCTGCTTTTTGAGGACATCACATAGTGTCTGATGCCCTTTGATACTTTTGTACATCCCTGTCTCAAGCAATGTCTTCAATCTAGCATTTTCATCAGCAATAGCAGTGGCATCCTCAGCAGAGGGGTTAGTTACCACATCAACAGTTGAAGATATTGCAACAGTAGCAGTAGTAGAACATTCAGCAACAGAAGTAGCGTTATCACGCTCAAGGCATTTTAGACATGGTGGTTCAAATCCTTCATGAGCGGGATTGATCTGTTGAGCGCGAAGTGACTCATTTTCTTTTTGAAGATCTTCATGAACTGCTCTCAATTTCTCAAGTTCTTGCTTCCTTTGAAGATAATCATAGGAAAGCTTTTCATGAGTTGTTGAGAGCGTTTCATGACGACTTTCAAGTTCCTCATACTTAACATGAAGATTGTTTATGTCTTCAATTAAGGACTGAGACCGGGTCATTTCCGCGTCCAACAGGTCATCGCTTTTGTCTAACAGTTTTTGAATATTTCCATAGCTTTCTGTTGTTCAGTTGCAATTTTAGCAAGTGTTTTGTAGCTAGGTTTGGATTCACAATCAGAGTCATCTTCACTTGATGTTTGAAACTAAGCATTGTGTGAGTTTACCTTGGCACCACGTGCCATGAAGCAGTAGGTGGGAGCGGAGTCGTCCTTGTCATTATCATCAGCGTAGGTGACGGAGCCATTGTCTTCAGTGTTGAAGATGGACTTGGCAATGTAGGTTGTAGCTAGAGCCAGACTTGCAACGCCAGTGTCGGACTCCTCCTCAGACTCCACCTCTGCCTCCTCAGAAGCAGACTCCTCTGAATCCATCTCCTTGCCAACAAAAGCACGGCCTTGCCAGATGAGCTGTTCTTGTGTGATGAATACTTTGATGAAGACTTAGAAGAAGACTTTGAGGATTTATTCTTCTTCTTGTCATCAGAATCATATTCCTTGCTCTTATTCTTTTTGTTGTTTCCATTGTCCCACTGCGGACACTCAGAGATGTAGTGGCCAGGTTTCTTGCACTTGTGGCATGTTCTCTTCTTGTGGTCATGAGTAGAAGCTTCATCATTTCTTGAGCTGGATCGTGAAGGCTTTCTGAAGCCTTTCTTCTTGGTGATTTTCTGTAACTTCTTCACAAGCATAGAAAGCTCCTTTCCAATGTCTTCAGGATCACCAGAACTGCAGTCAGATTGTTCTTCAGATGAGGAAACAACCTTTGCCTTCAAAGCGCGAGTTCGTCCATAGTTGGGTCCATAGATATCTCTTTTCTCAGATAGCTGAAACTCATGTGTGTTGAGCCTCTCAAGTATGTCAGACGGATCGAGTGTCTTGAAGTCAGGACATTCTTGAATCATTAGGGCGAGGGTGTCAAACAAGCTGTCAAGTGATCTTAGGAGTGTCTTGACGATTTCATGCTTGGTGATCTCAGTGGCGCCGAGAGCATGAAGCTCATTTGTGATGTCAGTGAGGCGATCAAATGTGAGCTAAACATTCTCATTGTCGTTTCTCTTGAAGCGGTTGAAGAGGTTGCGAAGGACACTGATCCTTTGATCTCTCTAGGTTGAGACGCCTTCGTTGACCTTGGATAGCCAGTCCCAGACTACCTTCGATGTTTCCAGAGCACTCACACGGCCATACTGTCCTTTGGTCAGATGACCACAGATGATGTTCTTGGCAGTAGAATCTAGTTGAATGAACTTCTTGACATCAGCAGGGTTGACACCTTCACCAGTCTTGGGAACGCTGTTCTTGACAACATACCATAGATCGACATCAATGGCTTCAAGATGCATGCGCATCTTATTCTTCTAGTAGGGGTAATCAGTGCCATCGAAGATAGGTCACACAGCAGAGACTTTGATTATCCCTACAGTCGACATAGCCAAAACTCCAGGTGGTTAAACCGAATCACACAGAACAAGGGAGTACCTTGCTCTGATACCAATTGAAAGTTCTAGTTATCGACTAGAGGGGGGTGAATAGGCGATTTTTATGAAAGTCTTCAAAACATGGAAGTTTCGAAGACAAACGATAGAAATGAACCTATTAACATGCAGTGGAAGGTAGACTAGACTAGGCAAGCCATAGTCAAGCATTCAATGAAGTGAAAGCACGAAGACTATTAGCAGCTAGGCAGTATGGATCAGGATGGAAGATAGTATGAAGCCAATCAGACACTACAAAAAAATACACTTCCGTGATGATACGTGTTTGTCATAGTAGGTCGCTTTTTTTGTCATGCATGTACATCCATGACAAATTTATGATAGAATCAAGATAGTCATACATGTGATGTTGTAGAAGTGTTCCATGACATTACCAAAATTATGATCACGGAAGTGTCCACTTCCATGACGATAAATCACGCATCACAGAAGTGCTTTCGTCAAGGGTGACCGACATGTGGCATCCACCGTAACGGAACGCCTTTAAGCTATCGGGTCGGATTTTGGATCCGATAACCCGTTAACAGCCCCCGACCAATGGGGATTTTCCAAGTGTAAAATCATCATTGGCTAGAGGAAACACGTGTTAGCTCGTCAGTGGGTCAGATAGGCGCCTATGATATGTCGACACATGGCACGGCCAAACAGTGGCCCATTTAGCTTACAAAGCCGGCCCGTTTGACTTGGTCAAAAGTTAACGGGCTAGCCCATGAAAAGCCTGTTAACGGTCTCTTCGCAAATAGCCCATTTTACGACCCGTTAACTCACGGCCCGTTAGGCCCTAAAGGAAATCGGCCCAACAACGTCATGTGGGCCGTCGAATATAATACCAGCCCATTTCACTTTCGGCCCATGTATGGCCCACGACGTCTTTCAGCCCATATGAGGCCTTCGTATCTTTCGGCCCATTACAGGCCCACGGTGACTCTAGCCCATAATGAACAGTAATTTTCTTTATACCCGTTAACGGCCCGTGATTTACATGGGCCGTTTCCAGCCCGTGTTAGCTTTCGGCCTATTGACGGCCCATACATTCTTGGGCTCCTTTTCGGCCCTCGATTACTTCCGGCCCGTTACTGGCATGTTCCCCTAATGGGCCAAATTCGGCCCATGGCAAGAGTCGGCCCGTTACTGGCCTATTACCCAATGGGCCAAATTCGGCCCATGGCAAGAGTCGGCCCGTTTCTGGCCTGTTAACCCGTTGCACCGTTCTGGCCCGTCCTATATTCTGGCCCTTTAATGACCCGTTATGCCTATGACAGAATTAAGCCTTTGCTGTCCTACGGCCTGTTAATGGACTGTTACCGTGTTGGGCTGATACCAATTATGCCCGATTATGGTGCATGTAGACCCATTTATCCGACGGCCCGAGGCCCACCGATTACAGGCCCATTTATCGACGGCCCGTAGGAGACCCGTGGATCCTACGGCCCGTATATGGCCCATGGTAGTTGCGGCCACTAGCAAACCAGGGAAAAAGAAGACTAGGACATAAATAAGGCCGAAACTAACGCTAGGCTATTAAGGCGATTACAAAGATTACATCCACTCGGCATCAAAAATCGCCACCAGTGCAAATATAGGGAACACCCTACACTATACAAAAATGGCTTGCTGTTTTCTTCAGGCGGTGGCTGCACGTTAAGAATAAATTTTGTATCGCACCAAAACAAATTACAACTATATAACAAAAGGAAGGCTGGCATAAAACTTAACAGTCTAGCAGATAAATGCACCACCAGAAGTTCAGAAGCTCAGTTCATTTGACCTGACTGTTACGTTTTCATGCTCTATTGTCCGATGGAGCACCATAACCCTCGCCTTCATTTCCCCTAGGCTCCTGAACAACATAGCAAATTTCCGATAGTCTGGTTTCAAAACCATGCATATCTTGACGACATTGAGCAATGTTTCTCCTTGTTTCACAAAGGGTCTCTGTTAGGGAATGGACTTGTGTCTGGAGCGCAGATACAACATTGCTTTGAGCTTGCATATCTTGATCATGAGGCAGTTTGGACGATATTGCCTTAACAACCAACCAAGTATTACGCAGGAACGTGCTTTTGGCACTGTTAGTGGACAGGTACTGACCCACTGTAGCAAGAGCTGACATTGCGGTTATAGTTGCCTCGCCACCTTCAGAAGGTGGCGGTTCCACCATTTTTTCCATAGCTCGCTGAAAAGTTGAGGTTTTACATTAGTAGTACCAGAACAGAAGATATTAAGGAGGCATCAAAACCAAACAAAATAGCTTTGGTCTATATACAGAACTTATTCTGGTGAACCCATGTAAAATATTAGTTGTATTTTATTGCAAAGTACATAATAAAACCAGGTTCCAAACATATGACCATGTACCATCGCTAATGTATTGTCTATTTCTTCACATTGTATTGAGGGCTAAGGATAAAGAGACGGAGTTTATAATACGGTAAGCATAGTATGACGTCATTCATATCACAAAACAACCGAGAACAGACAAACATGCAATTGTAACGTTGTGTGGGCAAGTCCAGCACGGAACTAGATTACGGGTCAAGATCAAAGGAACATCACTCCTCTCTTTTAAACCTTGTAAGGTGCAATGATACGCTAAGACAATTGTGTATAAAATTGAAAAGAGTAATATACATTGGCTGCAAACCATGCAGTTCAAGGCACAAGTCAGAGTAAGTAGTACTTAAAAGGCATGAGGATTAAGTACTTACAACAGCGGCTTTGATTGGTGTAGTCATGCCCTTCTTCTTGCTGGTGTGACAGTCCTTAAAGATTTCCATAGCATTTGGTTCAGGTACTTTTTTGGTCCTTGCGGGCTTTCCTCTGCATTTGGAACAAGTCAATATAGATCTGATAATGTGGTACAGCGAACAGAGTGAAACAACAGCTAATTACAAGAGCCTCATAGTGTGCAATATAGCTACGAGATCCTGTCGTCTATTGGAATTTCACTTTCGTACCGTTGGCCTTGTTCTTTGAACAGTTCACCTACAAGTAGATAGATTTGTGTGGCACATGCGTAAATAGGACTTCAACATGTGATCTGATGACATATATATAATGTACCTGATACTTCGGATCGGACCAATTTTAACGAGGCCTCTGTAGTCTTCATCAGATATATTTTCCACTGGAGATGTTTGGGCAAGTTCATTGTTAGCCTTGCCTTCAAAGTGAGTTTTCCTCAAGTTATAACAATACTGTCGCAGAGAAGACTTGAAAACATGGGTGCAAGCTTGTATGGTTGCATCATCTTGGCTATCCAACTTGAACCTCATCTGTTGATAATTATGGGAGTCTCATTATCAGCAACCTAGAAAGTATTGGACAGAGCAAGACGATATTACTAGTTTCCATACATAACCATACTTATAGATAAATGGTCGAGGAAGATGTTGAACTGGGTTTCATCTTTGTCATTCCTGTACTGAATCCATGTTGGGAGGATACGTACATGACACCTAACAGCAACCGCTGCCTCTGATACTAACTTGGCTGACTTTGTAGCATCACGTGGCCTTTTTAAACCCGCCTCAAAACGGATCTCCATTCTTCCTCCTCTAGATTTAGTTAACCTACCGAGCATTATCCCTGATGTTTGTTTCCTCTTGCGCCTAGGTGGTAGTCCAACAACAAACATAGGAAGTGTTAGTGTACATCAAACTGTGAGACTACATATAAAGAAGCATGCAACTGTAACTTGACTCCAGCAACTACCTTCTTGTTGTTGAAGCTCACAAGGTTCATCTGATATTGCCAAATCGTCTTGTTTCAAGAGTGCTTGGGAAGTAGTGTCAGGTGGCAAGGGAGCTTGGGAATGTGCTGCTAGCTCAGTTGACGCACGAGTATGTCGTGCAGCTGGTAGTACTGTGGTAGGTGTTGCAAGAACTAGGGCTGTCTCTGCATGTTTGGTGGCAGCTATTTGTTTCCGTTTGTCTTTTTTGCAACTCGTGTAGCATGGGATGACGTGTTTGTAGAATTTTCTGCTGGACTTTGACCTTCTATTGCACCATCAATACCAGCAGAATCTGCATGATTCATCCACTTCTCATTCCCTACCATTCTGTGTTTCTTCCTCTTTCTCTGTGCCATGTTAAGTCAAGCCAACAAGAAAAACGAATAACAATTTAGTTCTTCAGAACAAATTGATGCGTGATGCAGACGAACTGAACTTTGATGTTAGACAACCACATGATAGGAGGGTGTAATATGTTTGAAAAATAGGACGGAAGAGATAACCAGAACTATGATGTGTAAACTAAGAAGAAGACATTTCACCAAATTAGAAGCAATGCAATGGAAGGTAGACACAATATGAAAGATGCTACAAATATCGCTCTGCCAAGTTAACAGTGTCTCATCATAAATGGCGTTTAAACAAATGTGAAGCAGTACAAGAAATAAATCATATTCAAGATGCAAACAACATCACACTACCATGTTAGAGGTCTCTCATCATTAGTGCCATTGCATATTCACAACATTGCATATTCACAGATTATGATGTGTAAACTAAGGAGAAGGCATTTCAACAAATTAGAAGCAATGAAAGCTAGACACCATATGAAAGATGCAATGAATATCACTCTACCAAGTTAAAACTATCTCGTTATAAGTGCCATTTCAACAAATTAGTAATACAAGCTAGAAAAGAATGTGAGATGTAACCTATATCACACTCCGAAGTCAAACATGTCTTATGATAAGTGATTGTTGCAGGTTACACAACAGTAGTAATTTGATGTAAGAACATGGTGTGATAGACAGATATTGTATGTTCTAGAAACAGGAACACGTGTCTTATTCAAGCATAATGTGTAAAGTAAGCAGATGGAATTCAACAAAATTAGAAGCAATACAAGCTAGACATCACACATAACATGCAACCACATATAACAGTGCCAGGTTAGAGGGAGCACCGGTGATGCTGCACTAGGGGAGACGTGCTCATCATAAACACAGCTTTGTTGAGTGTCTACACATGTGTTGTCTTGGAAATCATCTTGGGGGTGTGGAGGAGTAGAAACTGTAGAGGCCCTCCGTTCGGAAGGAGCACCTTTATCCGCTGCCTTGCTAACTTCCTTCCTCTTTATTGATTTTGAATTGTCAAGTAAAACCGACAAGAAAAAAGCAATAGAATTCTATCTTCAAAACTCATTCATGCATGATACTGACAATCACTACTTTGATGTAAGGCAAACACATGATACCAGGATGGAATATGTACGAAAAACAGGACGACATGGCATGTTCACAACTGTTTGTGTAAACTAAGCAGAAACCATTCCAGCAAATAAGAAGCAACGCAAGCTAGACATCAGATGAAAGATGCAACCAATATGACTCTGCCAAGTTAAAAGCGTCCCATCATAAATGGAATTTCAACAAATTAGAAGCAGTGCATGCTATAAATCATATGAAAGATGCAACTAATATCGCACTGCATATACTAAAGGTGTCTCGTCATGTTGATTGATGCGGGATACAAAAAAATAGTTTTATGTAAGGACATGCTTAATAGACAGATGTACTATGTACTAAATACAGGAAGGCATGTCACATTAACAGGTATAATGTATAAGCTAAGCAGACTAGCACATGCAGTTTAACCAGATTGGAAGAATTACAATCTAGACACCATATGCAACATGCAACCACATATTACGCTGCCAAGTTAGAGCAAGCACCTGCGATGCTAGTGTAGGGGAAATGTTGTAATCAACTACAGAGCTACATTCACTATCTTCATCTAGCATTTCTGTTTCTTGAGAATCATGTCGGGAGGCTGGCGCTGCATTCTTTAAATGAGGAGTAGTCCCCTTGCCTTCCTGCATGCCTCGTCATAAGTGATTGATGAGGGATACACAAGAACATTAGTTTGATGTAAGAACATGGTTAATACACAGATGTACTAGTATGTACCAAAAACAGAAAGGCATGTCATATTCAAAGGTATAATGTGTAAGCTAAGCAGATGCAATTTAACCAAATTGGAAGCAATACAAGCTAGACATCCGGCTGGAGTGGTGAGCATGATCATCTAGGACCTGAGAGCCTGGTGGGAGGCGGGCTGCTTCGCCACCATCGCAGATTTTTAGTTGGCTTCTAGGTGATGCCTATCTTTGCTGGGCTTGTCACTGGCTCGGCCAGTGCCCTGACTAGCTATTTGTCTTCTGGTGCTCACGGGATGGTGGTTCATGTAAAAAAAAATATTTCCTTGTCTTACCGACTTCGGCCTTTCGAATACAAGCTAGACACCATATGGAAGATGCAACCACATATGACACCGCGAAGTTAAAGCAAGCACCTAGGATGGTGGTTCATTACAAGCGAGGTCATCAACTCCAGAGCTATGTTCCCCGTCTCCATCTGCTGACACTACATCGTTTAAAGCATTGAAACGTGTCTTGCCTAGCCGCACACCAAACTAGAGTGACTTCTCTCTTTTCTTTTTGGCTTCTCTCATGGCAGCAGAGTCTGAAATACCCTTGCATAAAAACACAACAGTGAGAGTAAGGGTGAAGTGTGTGCAGAACTAGTGCACTGTAAAAGTAGCAGATAGCAGGTGGCTGAAAAATAAATGACATGAGACATATGATAGCTCTACAACATTGCATGGCAAACAAAATTAGATTCTACTCTGTATGATTTTGTAATATATGAGCACAGGAAATGCAGGTACTCCTCCAGCACACCACCACATGTGGTCATATCTAAGATAACAGTCGACTGAAAATAAATAGGTCAGTTGATTTTTTTAATGAACCGTCCGATCTATAAGGAACGGTCAGATGGCCTTCGTCTACCTCCCGCCAGTCACTGTTGATGATCTTTCTCGAACCGCTAGCGACCACCGGCCCAGACCCCTGCCTCCGCCGCCCCGCCCTCCCATCGACCTCACACCACCACCGTGCTTGGCAGCGCCCCCAGGCCATCCCTTTAATCCTGGCCGACCTCTAGATCGGGCGCCAGTAGCTATAGGACGCACACGCCCCTAAGATAAACACCAAGGCGCTGCTTCCCCGGCGTAATAGGCGTACTAGCGCCTGTTATGCCGGGGAATGCTTCCGTTAACTGGGAATCAAGTGGCCAGAAATTGTAATTCAGGGGGGCGACGAACCTCTAGCTAAGGTGAAATAGTATATGAGGAGAAACCTTGTGCATCGAGAGTTACTAGGAACATCTAGTATCAAGAAGAAGCGGTCAACTAGTGTCTTCTGTGGGATGAATACCGTGCAAGCAGAGATGTAAGATTTGCACGAATAAGGGAATAGGAGTACCTTTTTCGGTTGCCGGTGTGGTCACCTCCACAAGTCGCGCCGATTTTCTTCTTTTTACCGGGGAAACCGATGTTCTGGAGGGTGCAGGCTTGGACGAACCCATGGCCAAATTATTGACTGTGTTGCCGTGGCCGTATGTCGGCGGAGGGGAAGCAGATCCGAGGCGGCGAAGGACGGCATAGCAAGAACAGCTCCGGTGCAGTGGAGGGTGGCGAAGTTGGAGCGGCAGCGGTGAGGCGCAGGACAGCGTGGTTGAACTGGCTCGGGTACGGACGACTCAGTCTCGGCTTCAACTACTAGCCGTGGAGGGCGTTGCAGTTGAGGTTGCGGTGGACGACGACGTCGGGGTATCGGCTCCGGCGTGATGGAGGAGGGCGGCGGTTGATGGGTGGGATGCGGTGGCAGACGGAGGACGCCGGGGTTTCGCGGCTGGTGGATAGGTAGTTTTGGCGCCCACGGAGTACGAATGGGGAATCGGACGGGTGGGGGGGGGACCATGTTTCGGTCTGGGACGCGCTTGTTTTTGGCTTTTTTGAACAGAAGATGGGACGCGCTTGTTTGAAATTTGGGGAAAGTACAAACTTTGCCCCCCTCTTAAATTTCGGACCTACTATGGGTCAGGGGTAGGATGGTAATCCCAGGTGTCCCAAATAGTGGGCGGGAGCGATTTCGGCCGCGTGCATGTCTGCGTAGGCGGCCATTGTGTATGAATGTTTTTCGGATGCAGTTGCGTGGCGTCTAGATGAAGCTACAAACCTACCCCGGTTTAGACCTTTGGACGTTGGGCCGGTAGGTTTCACGGGTCGGAGTTATTAGAAAAGTAATTTCCTTATAGTACCAAACATTGGTCTCACACGGTTTCGGGAGAGTAGAGGCTCTTTTCGCGCTTCGTTCGAAATTTTGAAACACAAGCATTCACGTTTAGAGTACTCTTGAACTATGAGGATTGACCTAAATATACAACGTTATATTTGACCTTGTATGTTTGAAAACCTCATTAAATTATCCGCTTCTTTTTGAAATTTTGACACTTGAAAATCCTATAACTACGATTATTTTGGAATGGAGGATCTAAATTTGAATCTATTTTGTACACGACTACATATGCTATTATGTACAAAATCAGAGCAAAGATTGGTGCCCCCATAATTTAGGTATGGTTTACAAATGCCATGATATCAAATTCAAATAATTGAATGGACTTCATGTTGAATTCGATTTTTTTAAACCACCTTAAGTTGAATTCAAATGTATGCTAGTTCATAGGTAGTAGCTATTTATAATGTCCATTGTGTAACTTTCGTATGTATAATGTGGTTTACACACACAACATGAACTATACTCACGTTTATATTCGATTGCTAAACCGATGCATTGTCTGGAGTTCAAAATACTAACTATGTGGATCAATTGTGTCGAATAATAACATAGACATGCTCAAATTCGATAGAATCTAGATGTCTGATGGATCAATGACCGCTCCTTACGCGAATTGCAAATATCATGATCCCATCCTAATATTTGGATACAATTTATGTCTTTAATCAATGTGTAGAGCAGTCTTTTACGTGTAGTTTCACTCTCCATCGGTGGTCTTTCACACATGCTCACGCACTCTCTCCCGAGGTGTCTTTCTCGCACACATGCTCTAGATATAACCCTCCCTCCCTCTCGTAACCATTTACAACTGTTTTCACTAACCTTTATCACAAGCACTCTTCCTCTTGCAAACATACACACGCACAATCCTCATCGACCCTTTCTATATACATGGACCTGCCTACGTGTCTCATGTATGCACATTATCTTTACGCCTGTCTCTCACGCATTGTCTCACGCCTCTCTTCCTAATCGACGAGTATGATTCTAGCAGAGCATTCTGTAGGATGCCCCTTAAAGTTAGGTTGGATGAATAGTAATATCGGAGATAAAGGGGTTACCTTAGTCCGAGAACCTAGGGTTACAAATCCTAGCCGGCTTTGTTAGTGGACACAGAGGCCTTCACAATTCTGCTATCTTTGTCTTGTACGACTACTCATCCATGGGTCTTCCTAAATGCGTCACGGGCCGACCAATGTGGCGCAGGACAGAACAGAACGAAGGGCCTCACCTCGACCCACCGGACCTCATGCGGTGACACACCCTCTGCCCCCACGTCTCATTATCTTCTCACACCCACACATACCAACACAAACACTACACACAGAGAAAATTTCTCCTGGTGCCTCTATTCCCTCCCCCCTTGCATATACACACTCAAGGGAATGGAATCTCTTGTCGTGACATCATATTCGTCTCTCTCTAGACCACTCTTATTTCTCATGCTATCTCTCCCATGCCTCCCGTCGACCCCTTTATCCATGCCTCTCTCGAATACGTAATACACACACATACCTCTCTAGGCCCCGCCAAATGCATCAACTACACATTCACACATGTTACATCACGTACCCCATTGATCTAAAAAGCCCTCTCTTCACGTTTATTTCGCATACAACATTCCTTTTGAATAAAGTGTGGCCAAAAAATTATTTTAGAGTTTCTACATATATACAACATTACAAAGTTATATGGAGGAGTATGAACGCTAATTTGCATTGCATGGTGCCCACAATGATATTTATTCCGCACTGTGAATTTGTATACTTTTATACTATATACAAAGTTAGTCATAATAAAGAGAAACAAAGAGCATCTCTCTCTCCATCGCATACCCCCCCCCTGTACACCCCTTTCACGTATGCACACAAACTGCATCCACACAACACTCACACAAACACATGCACCCATGCACGCACGCAACACTCACATGTACACACGCAGCCACGCACGCAACACTCACACACACACACACGCAACACTCACATGCACGCATGCATGCACACACGAGTACACCACACGACCAACACACACTCTCATGCTCAAGTGCTCAACCTACACGTGCATGCGCACACATCAGGCCCTGACAAACACATACACAACCAGGTGATTCCCGCGCACGGGTTGCAGCCTTGTCGCACCTGCGTAAATTTGTGTTTATCTGACCTTTTGCCTATGCAAACTGATAGGTGGGACCCACAATGAACGTGGTCAATTTAACTAGTCAACATGGCACCACGCAGACTATTTGGCCGGTCAACAAAGTGCAATCCGATGCTTAGCTGTGAGAAAGTGGCCGTATAATCACCGCAAAACGTATATAGTGACCGTAATCAGCTTATTCTGAAGTTCGGTGACAGTATTACTCTTTTCTCTCTGTAGGCCCTCCAAAACTACATCTCTACACGTTCTCGCATGTTACATCTAACAACTATGCAATACAGCACTACTACTACACTCGAACACAATAAATCATATGTGTTTTTAGTTTTACTAGATATCATATTGTTACTTATAATTATTCAGTTTGCATACATTAAAATTGCCTTTGAAATGTATGGCCAGTATCATCTACCGCGCGGGAAAAATCCCGCCCTTTCCTGTTTAATCGGGTTTGTATCGATGGATCGTGCAAAAATAGCAAAACTATAGTACTATACAGTACAAGTGATAGTTCACTGGGCCGTCGTGTCGCCTCCGTCATAAGAGTGGAGCGCTCACTTTCATAAATCTTCTAGTCCCTTTCGCCGACATGTGGGACATCAAGCTACCGGGTCCACGTGCCATACCGGAATACAATGCAGAGCAGCCGAGGTGAAGCACCCCAGTCATGGCGCCAGTGTAGTAATGAGCAACGAGGCGTCAAATCACAAAGCTGCACCTTTCCCGCAGTTAAGTTGGAGGGACAAAGCAACCATCATTTCACTCGTTGCTGAATCCGCTTCTCCCTCATCTTTTTCAACTTAACCACGTGTTGCTTCTGCAGTTGTTCTGCCTCATGTGGGACGCGGATCGGGTTGGTAAAGCACTGACACGTGGGACCACATGTTAGCAAACCGCCAGGACAACGTCCTCCGAAAATAAGAAGCCTAATCCTAGACTTACAAAGGGCTACGTAGCTGCTACGTATACTTTCCATCTAATCTATATATGCCCCCTGATTTTCAGGTGGGGTGGGCCTAATCCTCTCCTTTAATCCAATCAAATAGTCCCACATCACATCAGTTCATAACTTTACATAAACCATTACGTGGATGTAGCATTGCTCAAATAAGAAACCTCCCCCGCCATCCGCGCGGCAAAATCACCTCCTTTTTACTAATCTCAATTCTATAATTTTTTAGATCAATATAATTGAGATTTGTATAGATAGCACATAGGAGCAAAACCAAGTGGTACGGTTAAGGGCATCCACAATGTGTAGCCAAATGTGAAAATAGCTTTTGGCATCGTGGGAACCATTGCGGACGGTGTTGCCAAAGCCAAAAAGATGGAACCGAAGCTCCCTGATTGATTGATTGAAGGAATAGAAAAATGCAACGTCTTTCCTCTTTCTCCCATGCTTGGACGCATGTAGTACAGTATAGAGCACAGAGTCTACTCCCCTGTCCCTTCTATCACAAATCACAAAGAAGTGAGGCGTCAAATCACAAAAGCACGGACGAAAGCAACCATCATTTCACTCTTCGACGACTCCGCTTCTCCACCGTCTTCTTTGAGAAGCCATCGCACCGCATTAGTTACTCCTAGTAGTACTAGTAAAGGACTTCCTGGAGGTAAATAAGGCGGTTGTCTCGGCTTGCAGGCGGCACTTGCGAACGACTTACCGTGGTCTCCCTCAATGGTGTTCTCCGTCGAACGCACTTCGCCAAACCACCAAAAAAATATTGTCGACGTCACCGCAATGGGGAAGGAAGTCAAATATAGTTACTACCTCCATTTTTTTTGTACACAAGGCCAGTATATCAAAATTACAATTTGCAAAGGGCCACTAACAATAATCGAGGCAAAATTGATGGGGTTAGCAACCAAGGGCATTAATATCCCCTGCATGCATGCGGAAGTGAGAGGGTTGGTTTGCATGGCGCTACATTAATCAAGCGATGAGGAGTGAGATGGCTAGCTCTTTGGTCTTTGGAGAAAGAAATACGCATTAATTGACATGTGAAACGAGGATTTGTATCGATTAAATCCCGTGAAGGAAAACCCAGCCTTTCTTTTTTAACACTAGTACTCCTAGTACGTATGTACTTATCCTGTTTGGGTCTAGGCCTTGCATTGCCAAACTTCGCCACACATTTTTGCCAAGCTTGCCTAAAGTTTTCAAAATGAGAAGGAGGTCCACTTGCGCACGGCTATCGCGGTCTCACCGCACCCTCACATGGTCGCTCCTGCACGCCGCGGTCGCACCGCACCCTCACACAGTCGCTCCTGCACGCCGCAAACCCAACCAAGGGAACGCACCCTCACTGACACATGATGTCGCATGTGAACACACCAAACTTAGCCATCCTATCGTTGACACATAATTTTCGTTTCATAGAGTATGTTTATCCAACCGCATGTTGGGGAGTATCCGTACGGCCCGTGCGGTGGTCTGTTGGGGAAGAAGAAGAGGTGAGGAAGAAGGAAACAAGGGTTAGGAGACGTAGGATATTCATCCAACTGCCTGAAATGGTAGACTGACCCAAGTCAGGCGACTTGCATAACAAATATATGTTTTTACACAGCAAAAGATCCATAAAAACAACAACATAAAGAAAAACTATCACTGCTCACGGAAAGAGACGACCTCGTCGTCTTTGGCTGCCGGCGCGAACCAGCCGTCGCTGCCGAATTGTGTCTCCGCACCATGGTTGTCCTCGGCCTCTAGCTACTCGTTCAAGCGGAGCGTGCGGGTGCTCTGCACGGACGAGAGCACAGGCCGGTACAAGTTGAGGACGTCTGGTTCCGCCTGCAGGAGGGCCTCGATGGTAGCGGCATCTGCGCGCTCTGCTTCGAGTCGAGCCTCCGCCGCCCGGTTCAAGTCCAGGACGTCCGGTTCCGCTTGCAGGAGGGCGTCGATGAGAGCGGCATCCGCGCGCTCTGCGTCGAGTCGAGCCTTTGCCGCCCGGTTCAAGTCCAGGACGTCCGGTTCCGCCTGCAGGAGGGCCTCGATGGCAGCGGCATCCGCGCGCTCCGCCTCAAGTTGAGCCTCCGCCGCCCGGTTCACATCCACGACATCCGGTTCCGCCTGTAAGAGATCCTCGATGGCAGCGGTATGCGTGCGCTCCGCGCCGGGTTGAGCCTCTGCCTCCCGGTCCTCCTTTAGTATCGCCATGTTGAACCGCCAGTCTGCCTGCACGATGGGGGACTCGGACGCCAGCACGAAGTCGACGTCCATCGTCTCATACCCATCGGGGGCCTTCTACGCCGCGACCTCTGCCATGAACATTGGATCGGCTTCCTCCTCCTCGTAGCTTGGCTCTAGAGAACTCGGGGATTGGCCCGCCGCAAAGCGAGCTTGGGAGCAGAGGTCTGTGGCGCCGACCGCCGCCACGATTTCTGCGCGGCGCTCCGGCGTCAGCATCTTGTAGTAAGTGATCTTGCGGCGCACCATGGCTTTCCGGTGAACTAGGGGACGCTTGATGCAGGCTAGGGGATCGAAAGGTGGGGGAATGGGCTAGAGATTTGGTGTGGTTTTAGGGCAGTGGCTGGCGTAGGCCGAGCAGCGAAGGTTCTAGTGTGAATAATGGTTCCGGTGATGACCGGTCAATCGGTTTTGACGGTACATCGCTCTTGTCGCGTTCGCGTTGCAGCCCGGCACGCTGGACCCTCCACGTCGCTCACCGAATGGAACACGCTTCGTCTTGCGTTTTCGCTCGCTTGTGGGACCGCAGTTGAGAGCAAACCGACGTCCCTCCCCCTCCCCCGCCCGCGTCATTTATTATACCACCACTCCCTCTGTTTTATGCGGAGTAAATAAAAATAGAGGGAGTATACTACGGATGAGGATCCCCTGACGTGGCCGAACCCATTGAGTAACTGACATGCGGGGCCTAGCAAGCATGGGGTCCGCCAGTAAGTGACCGAAATGGAGGGTAAGGCAGGGATACCTACATTAGAGGATCCGCTTCCACTATACTACTTTGACCAAATGTTAGAGTAATAATATATGACATGTAACTTACACAAATGTTAGAGTAATAATATATGACATGCAACTTACACAATTCATACATGGTCTAATGCGTTTTTCGAGGCTAACTTTGACCAAATGTTAGAGTAATAATATATGACATGCAACTTACACAAAGTATACGGTCAAATTCGTATGTGAAAGGAGTTTCCAATGATATAATTTTCACATTATACATCTCATGTACTATTAATCTTGTCAATAGTCAAATTGGAAACCATCTCGAGTACAAATCTACGAGTACGTACGAATCTAACAATATTGATTGGGCGTTGTTGAATGTTGATACCTTTTTGATCAAAGTAGATATACTTTGACTACACATAAAACTTATATGTAAACTAGAAAGGATAGGAGGGAGTATATTGTACGTTCAAAAACGAAATGAACATTGAATACCCTTTATATATGATTTGCGGATGCTATGATCACCGGTTCAAAATTTTGAATCCGCCTTAGGTATCACGTTCCCCCACTCGTTCCCTCTCGATTTCATCTCGGGGTCTGGAGATCTATTGAAAGAGGACTAGGGTGGGTACATGCGAATGATACTCGGCGGAATGTTCAAATGAGGCATGCGGGAGGATGGACTCGACTGGAGGGCGACATGATCGATGGAGAAGAGGGTTGGAGAGGAATGAGAAATAAGCAAACGCCACATGATTATACTTGAACGGCTCAAATAAACAATAAGTTGTCTCCCTTGGCCTATATAGTGAAAGGCCTAATGCGCAACGCGGAGCATTGACGCTCGAATGTGGCCGGGAAAACAGGGAAACAGACATGTGGGGCACACCCGTCGGGACGACATAGCACAGACTAGTCCAATAGAGTAGCTGACCCACGACCTCCTCGCCACCGACAACCGTTCATGTGGGTCGTTGGGGCCAACAACAGGGCGCAGCTCCAGCATCGCCTCTGGACACGGCGACCGCGGTGAGCGACACACTCATATCGTCGCTAGACACGGCCAGTTTCAGTTTGCCGAGGGTGGCGTTAGTGTTGTGCCACGACCCACGGTATGTTTGGTTTGTGCCCAAGGTTGCCCCATCAAAGCATTGGGTAGCCAAAAATTTTGTTGAGGTATTGGTTGCCCATGATTTGGCCGACATTGGCAAGAAAAATGAACTTGAGTTGACTAGAGTTCATTGGCATGCCAAAGAAATGGTAACCATCCAGCCAAAGACCAATCTTTGGGTCATGACCAAAATTTTGGTTTAGGGTATTGGTTGCCCATGATTTGGCTGACATTGGCAAGAAAAATGAACTAGAGTTGGCTAGAGTTCATTGGCATGCCAAAAAACTGGCAACCATCCAAACAAAGACCAATCTTTTGGTCATGACCAAAATTTTGGCAAGGTGCACTTTGGCCACAATCCAAACACACCCCAACACCCGACTCGTCGAGGATGCACGGGGCGCCGCAACGCGTCCGCGGAGTGGTGTAGCACGGCCAACTGCATCCTCTAGACCTGAGACCATGCCGGGTCATCTTGCTATTTCAATGACATGCGGGGATCGCATGTGAGCAAAGGGCATCTCCAACGTTGCCATGACCGCAGCTGACTCCCCTGGCACACCAAAACCCTCGTCCCTCGCGCCGTCGCGCTGTGCGTTCCCAGCCGGCGCCAGCTACCCGCATTCATGTCGTCCGTTCGTATGTCATCATTAAGAGGCTCGGTGTCTGCGGAACCAACTACGGCGACTTAATGACGCACCCGGACGCTTGGCCTCACTGGAATGAGCTACTTAAAGCGGCAATGCCTAGCTAACCTCCACACCATAGCGCATCGTCCTCCTACCTGGAACCACATCCGCCATGACCGCAAGCGCGAACGCTCTGCGGGAGAGCTTGTCTTTGGGGATGGAGCTCGAGGTCACCGCCCTCGCTCAAGTCGCCGCACAAGTGGTGGCCACGCTGGCGGCCGACGACGGGAGCACCATCAGCCACGCGTCCTACTTGTCGTCGTCCAACGTCCGGCACCGCCGAGGTCAGGGACTCCTCCGAGGATGAGTAGGGCATGGGAGGCAGCAGGGCATGGTGTGCCAACTGGCCGGTCCGTCTCCCGTGTTCTACTTTTCCTCGCCGGAGACCGCACCTTCACTTCACGGGTCTTGAACCCCGCCCCCGTACATGGAGATCACAGATGGAGGACGTCGGTCGCCGCCGTAGAATAGGTTTAGGGTCGGGTTTCTTTTATTTTTTGTCCTATAAAAGTTCAAAATGTAATGAAAATCTGCCATGTTTGCATTAATCTCGGCCGGTGTATATGAACTTTCACAATAATATATATATTGTAGGAGTACTAGCAAGATGCCCGTGCGTTGCACGGAAGATCAAGATCTTGTGGGAGAAAAGGATGAACGAGGGAAAGCCTTATCTGCAAATGTGGAGAGGAGTGCGGGTAATTTGTCATAGTTTCCTTCCTATCCGTTAGATATAGATCGGACGGCCTATATTGCAGGATCGGACACATCTTTCTACATCTACGGGAACCTACGAAAGGGTTAACGTAAATTGCCTCTCTCTCTCCTCCCCTGATTTTCATGGTGGTGGGCCCCTCCCTCCCCCCAATCTACAATCAACAGCTCACACGTTTCACATTACGTTAATTACGTAACTGGGATTACGTAGGTGTAGCATTACTCGTCCTAAAAAACCCAACTAAGCCAACCTCCCAGCATATCGCGTGGGAAAAGACCCGGCCGCGTCATTTTAGTCAGGATTACCAGATTACTAGTAGTAGTATCGATGGATCGCGCGAAGCAACAAATTATTTTTAAGGGTGCGAAGCACCTAGTTTAAAAGGAAAAAATGCGGTACACTCACAGCACTCCTGTCGCGGTCGCATTGCAGCCCACACACGTTCGGTCCTACACATGGCTCACGCAAACGGAACGCGCTTCGGCTTGCCTCTTCACTGACACGTGGGACTGCACTTGGAGAAACCGACCATGCGCCAAACTCCCTCCGCCCACCGCGCGAAAATCCCCCCCCCCACACCCAAAAATTCCCCCCAAATCCGATTCAACCGCCCTTCGGCCAACTAGCCGATAATATTCTCCAAACCCCCCTCCCCCCTGTCCCCCTCCACTCCATTCGCTCCGCCAAAGCCGCCCTCCCCGCCGCGCCGATACGTCGGCGCCGTGGTTCGGCGATCCTCTCGCTCCCACAGTACACTCTCGTAGACTGCCGTCCTCTAGCCGCGCTGCCACCTCTGGCTACGTTCTTGTGGAGGCACACGGCGGTCAGCGCCGCCACCGCTAGCGACGTTCGTGTGGAGACGCACGGCGGTCAGCTTCTCCCACGGTACGCGCATTCTAGACTGAGGCCCCATTCATGTCTGTGTAGCGCTGAATGTTAGCTGATAGACGTTCTTAATCTCACTGTTTGCCGAAGTAGTTTACTGTCAATATGCTCTGCTTAAGAAGCTTCCTTGCCATGTTCTGCACTCAATCTGCTTAGCTGAGATGGCATGCCAAGGCCAATTAGTTGCTAAAATATCCTGCCATATATTTATTGTGACGTAGATTGCCATGGTCTAGTAGCCAATCTGTTAGCTGAAATAGCTCTACCCCGTTTTATACTCGATCTTTGTTGCTGTGATGGCCTTTGATAGTTCGATGGCTGTGTGCTCGGCCTCATTGACTGCTGAAATAGCCTGCCATAATTTGGCACTCAAATCTGTTTGTTGAATTAGCTTTACATATATTTTGTTACTTAGATCTGCTCATCCAAATATCTTGCCATAGCTTTAGACATCGACCTAGGTATTTTTTTCTGGACTTCATAAAAAAGCATATATGTTTTTCCTATAATATCTAGTAGAAGAACTAATTTGTATGTCTAACAGATGGACAGGACTTGGATAACTTCTGCTCAAGGATTCTCCGCTGCATATGTCGAGGGGGTAGAAAACTTCATGAACTTTATCAGAGCTGAGTACGGTTGTCCGAAATCAGATGTGCTCTGCCTGTGTAGCAGTTGTATGAATTCAGTTACAAGACCCGAGTCAACTGTGCAAAATCATCTACACTTGTATGGGATGTCGGTCACATATACTAGGTGGGTTCATCATGGTGAAGCTGTGAACGTCAATGTTATTGACTACGTGGAAGCAGCTGATCACCATCTTGATCTGCCTGATGCTCAGGTGGAAGAGGAGGAGGAGGTGGTGGTGGCGGAGCCAGTGAGTTTGACCAACATTGAAACAATGCTACAAAATGCTCGTGCATTCCATGAACTTTCACCTGCAGAAGAAAAACGATGGGCCCGCATGTTGGAATAATGCAACGTTGCTGTCACCCCAGGAAATAAGCTGTCAGTATTCTCAGCTATGGTCACCTTTCTTCAGGTGAAGACATCTGAGCAGATGACCAACAAATCATTCGATGCGATGTTGGCTTCTTTCCGCGAATCTTTCCCAGATGCGTCTGAGCTGCCACACACCTATAGTAAAATGAAGAATTTCCTTCATGCAGTTGGAATTGGATATGATATGATCCATGTTTGTAAGAATAATTGTGTTTTGTTCCGGAAGGATTATGCCAACTTAAGTGAATTCCCGAAATGCAAATCATCAAGATGGAAAGATGGTGATGCTGTGAAGAGGATTCCTCATAATGTTCTGAGACATTTTCCAATTACACCAAGATTGCAGAGGTTGTTTCATGATGCTAAAACAAGAGAGGATGAACTGTGGCATTCTAGGAACCAGGAGTACAGAGATCAGAATGTAATGAGCCATCCATCTCATGGTAGTGAGTGGAAAAGCTTCAATAATAAACACAAAGAGTTTGCTGCTGACCCGAGAAACATTAGACTTGGCTTAGCTTCAGATGGATTTAACCCAATTGGCCACCAGAGCGCCACATATAGCATGTGGCCAGTGCTTGTTATCCCTTACAACATGCCTCCAAATGTCTACACCAAATAATCAAACTACATGATGGCCTTGCTCATCCCAGGTCTAAAAAGTACTGGAAAGGATTTTGATTTGTTCATGGAGCCTCTTGTGGAGGAACTTCAACAGCTATGGAAGGGTGTTCTCACTCGAGACCTATATAGCAGCCCACTAGCTCATTTCTTTCTGCATGCTGTTATAATTTGGTGCATCCATGATTATCCGGCTTTGGGCACTATGTCAGGGTGAACGACACATGGTTACAATGCATGTGTTCGCTGTGACAGGAATCCACTATCATACGCAATACTTAGCAAGATCTGTTACATTGGACACCGATGTTTCCTTGCCAAGGACAAGCCGCATCCTAGAAAATACCGAAGACATGTGTTCAATGCAAATCATGAAAACCATGATGCGCCAAAGAGGCTCACCGCCAATGAGTTGCAAGTGGAATTAGAGAAGGTCAGGCATATTACACCAGGAAACCATCCTGGTAATGGTAGCGGGAAAAGGAAGCATGGCAGGGTAGAAGAGAGATTATTGTTTACCCGCAGGTCCACTTTGTGGGACATGGAGTATTGGAAAGATTTGGATTTGCGGCATAATCTTGATGTGATGCACATCGAGAAAAATATATGTGACAGCATTATCAGCACACTTCTTAATATTGAAGGCAAGACGAAAGATACCTTAAATCTAGGATTGATTTGACACACCTGGGTATCAGAAAGGATTTGCAGGTGCAAGATGAAGGTAAACCATGGGATATGGCACCAGCTGTTATGTCTTGGACAAGGTAAAAAGAAAAGAATTCTGCGAGGTCCTGTCACGTGTGAGATTCCCACATGGATTTGCTTCCAACCCTGAAAGAAGAGTCAGTGCAGATGGAAACAAGGTACAAGGGTTGAAAACTCATGACTGCCACGTCCTACTTCAAAGGGTTTTACCTATTATCCTTAGAGGATTGGGCCGCCCTGACTTATATAGAGCAGTTGCAGAGTTGGGACAATTCTTCAGGGAACTCTGTAGTAGGAATATCAGGATAGATGCTTTGGAGAGTCTTAGAGACAAGATACCAACTATCCTATGCGACCTTGAGAAGATATATCCTCCAGCCTTCTTTGATGTGATGGTGCAATTGGTTGTTCATCTACCTGATGAGGCACTACTTAGAGGTCCAGTATAGTATGGCTAGATGTACCCTATTGAAAGGCGGCTAGGCACTTTCAAGGGCTATGTTAGGAACAGAGCTAGACCCGAGGGTTCCATTGCAGAGGCCTACATTGCTACAGAAGCATTGACATTCTGCTCAAAATACATTGAAACAGCTGATCAGCTTAGCAAAGAGGTGGGTGAAGACAATCCCGGGATCAATGTTTTTGATTATTCTGTTCGAGTTACGGGGAAGAGTCGACAAGAGGACAAACCTAAAGATTTGGACAAAATGGTTTGGTATGTGTTGAATAACTGTCCTGAGATACTACCTTATATCAAGTAAGTGCAGTACTGCAGCTTATACATCGTAATCTACTAAACTTGCAGCACATTCTTATATATTTAGATGTTTGACGCGATCACTATGTTGTGCAGCATCTACAAAGAGGAGTTACTGCCGCAAAATCCAAGAAACATTGACAAACTGGTTATGGTAGGATTTGCGAAATGGTTCAAGAACCATGTAAGCTTTTGAAGTGCACTGTCAGTTTTTTTAATATATTGAGTACATAAGATGATCAGCTTGTCTATTTTATAACCATAGGTTAAGAAGATGCGGGAGGATGGGCAGGCAGTTGATGATGCCCTTTACTCACTAGCAAATGGGTCTTGATACTCGGGTAAGACATTATGAATCTTGCATTGTTGGAGATGTGCGCTACAACACCCTTGCACAAGACGAAGGCAGGAAGACACAAAAGAGTGCCATCATGAGCACGGATATGTATGGCAAAGAGACAACTGGAATGTATGCTAACATAACAGACATTATTCAGTTGCAGTATATCTCCAGTTTCGAGGGTCATCCGTGTGTGGTTCTGTTGTGCTGTCGTTGGTATAACCTGTTTTCCAGGATCGCAAAACCCAGAGCTGATGATTATTTCAAATCCATCAATGTCAAGGCGGCGTACCAGACCAACGAGCCTTTTATTTTGGCAACTCAAGCAACACAGATATTTTTCTTGGAAGACACATTTGCACGTAGCGATGACTGGAGAGTATTGCAAAGGTTTGAGCAAAGGAATTTGTTTAATGAAGTTGCACAACAAGATGATGCTTACACTACTCCTGATGTACAAGATAACACAGATGTTCCTAATATCTTTGAGAACCATCACGTCAATGACGCCGGCGAAAAGATTGTTTGTCGTGCTGTGGACATACAAGAGTTGATCAAGAAGAAGCCAACATTCGAGGACGTTGAGGACGAAGAAGAAGATGACACCGTGGGGAATTACAATTCAGATTAATACACATGGCGAAGATGTTGATGCTCCTGGTGATGATGATTACATTGCTTTTGTTGTATTTGCCTATCAGAAGATGTTTTTTATCTACTATGTGAAATTGTGTTTGCTATGACAACTGAAACCTGATGAACATGTTGTTTAGTATTTTGCTGTGAGAACATCACTTGTTATGTATGCTGATTTGTGTTTGGTTATTGTATGACAACTAAAACATGATGACATTGTTGTTTAGTTGTACTCATATTTGGCTGTGAAACTTGAATTTGATGACATAGTTTGCTGTTGGACTGTTGGATTGTGCCAACCTTGACCGTTGGATTGACATTCAACGTCTGTCGCGTTTCTTCAGTCTCTTCTTCCTCGAGCCGCCAAAGCCAAATCAACGCCGGCGGAACTGCCTGCTCCTGCCTCCCACGGCTGGCTGTGATCTGCCCCGGCTCCTGTTAGTTACCGTCCGAGGCCTCACCATCGTCCTCCGCCTTGGTTCGCTCGCTGCGGCGCCGCCCTCCGGTGTTGTCAACATGGTCAACAAGGTCAACAACCGAGAGGAATAAGGAGATGACTGTACATGGTGAGGATGACAGTAGGGACCCAGCCAGCGCGCAGTAATTTTGTTTTTTCGGGATGGAGAAGGGTATAAACTGGGTTGTGCGGGACCCGTGGCCCATCTAGCCCAGGATTTATTTCATATGTTTAGCACATGACCAGCCCAGTTTGGTTTTTTCCTTTCTGAAAATGGCTAGCCAGCTATTTTGTTTTTTGCAGAATAACCAACGTAGGCCTACTTGCTTTTCTACGCCCTGCTGGGCCGGAAATCTTTCAAGACGAGGAGGGATGCATTTTGCCCAGAAAATGGGCTATAAGTAATAAGAAATGGGCTATAAGTAATAATAAATGGGCTGTAAAATGAAAAAATGCAGCAAACAGGCAATTAGTTCCAAAATACTGTTTTCTTTCGGATTTTGATATTTTAAATTTCATTGTTTTTGTGCGGGTAAAATTTCATTGAATTTAAATTAAGGTATATTTAGAGTTTAAAATTAATTTGAATCTGGCTACAAATTTCGGGCTGTATGCTGTTTGGGACAGATTTGGAGGCTGACTTGTTGGTCTACTTAGGTTGACGTGTCTTTGGCTTGTCAACTTTAGTCCAAACGATCTAGCAGTAGTGACGTTGGATGTTAATCCAACGGCCGTGCTGCTTCTTCAATATCTGTTCTCTTGCTCCAGCCGCCCAAACCAGCTCTGGTACTGCCTGCTCCCGCCTCCCAGTGGCCGGCTGTGCTGCCGCACAGGCCGCACCGCCCCACCCTACTTCATTGCTGGCCAGGCCATTTCCTTCTACCACCCACACCTCCTGTTATTTTCCGGCGACGGCAGCCAGACCAGTAAAACCCTCGTACTCCCCACCACGTGGGCACCATTTGCGAGTCTTCCCCGGCTCCGTGTCGTTCCTTCCTAGCCTCCGTTTCGCCGTTGTCCACCTCCATGGTGCTCTCGGCATGGCCTCGTCAACTTGGTCAACGAACGACATCCATCGGCCGTGGACTGTACACGCAAAATAATGATTCCTCCACCTGACAGCTGGGACCCACCGGAAGGGCCTCTGTATTTCATGAAAAAAACGTTCCCCCTGCTGACATGTCGGACCCACCAGCTATATCTTCGCACGCAAGGAAGTTCCTCCTTATTACGCACAAAAAAATGAATACCCCCTGCTAGCTGGGACCCACCATAGTGGGAGGATGACTTGTGGGCCAACAAAGTTGACGGGGACGGAGGGCTTTGTTAACTTAGTCAATATGAACGATTTTAGCTCCAGTGACCGTACGATGTCCATCCAACGGCCGTAGTGCTTCTTCAACCTCTGGTCTTCTTGCTCTAGCTGCCCAAAGTAGCGCCGGTCATGCCGCATGCTCCTGCCTCCTGTGGCCGGCTGTGCTGCCGCGGAGGCCTCACCGCTGGCCAGGCCCTGCGGTGACGGCAGCCTCACACCGTAGCCGAACCAGTGAACCCTCATACTCCTCTCCGCGCGGGCTTCCACTGCCGCGTCTTCCCCGGGTCCGTGTCGTCCCCTTCCTAGGCCTTGCCGTCGTCCACCGCCGTGGTGCTCTCCGCGCGGCATGGTCAACGTGGTCAAGGAACGACTTCCATCAAAAGAGTACTGTACGTGGAGAGGCTGACAGCTGGGTCTACGGCCACAGCCCAGTTTTTTTGTGATTTGCCAAGTAAGTTGCTTTGTCAGTCCTATTGGGCTGCAAATCTTTCAAGACGAGGAGAGCTTTCATTCGGCTGGCCGAGAAAATGGCCCACCAGTAATGAGAAATGGGATGTACATTTTTAAAACACATCAAACCGGCAATTAGTTTCAAATATCTTTTTTTCATTTCAAGATTTTAAATTACATTAATTTTTATGCGTGGAGAATTTGCTGGATTTTATATTGATATACATTTATTTTTAAAATCAGTTTGAATGTGAGTCGACATTTCAGGATTAAAAATAGTTCGGACCGCACCGAAATATGCAAAATTTCGTATAATTTTTTAACCGTGGCCACAATTTGGGCTGTAACGCTAACAAAAAGAATATGGGCTCCAAAAAAACCTTACGGATTAGCAAATGGGCTGAAAATTATTAGAAATAATGGCAGATGGGTTGTATGCTGTTTTCCATGGATTTGAGGCTTTCCTAAAAAAAAGGTTGACGCACAAGCAGTGACTGTTGGATGTCCATCCAACGGCTGTCGTGCTTATTCAATCTCTGCTCTTCCTGCTCCAGCCGCTCAAACAAGCGCCGGCGGGACTGCCTGCTCCCTCCTCCCCGCGGCTGGTTGTGCTGTCGCGTAGGCCTCACTGCCCCACCGTACTCCCATCGCTGGCCTAGCCATCCCTCTACTCACCCACACCTACTGTTATTCTCCGGCGATGGCAGACGAACCAGTAAACCCTCATACAGTCGTACTCCCCTCCGTGTGGGAAATAACTGCCGAGTCTTCCCTGCCTCTGTGTCGTTCCCTTCCTAGGCCTCGCCGTTGTCCACCGCCCTGGTGCTCTCGGCGCGGCCTGGTCAACGTGGTCAACGACCGACATGCATCTGAAGTGGACTGTACGTGGAGAGGCCGACAGCTGGGTCCATGGCCGCACGCAAGGAAATGCCTCCTTATTACGCGCAAAATAATGATTCCTCCACCTGACATCAGGGACCCACCGAAAGGGCCTTTGTATTTCGCGAAAAAATGTTACTGCCGCTGACAGCTCGGACCCACCAGCTATATCTTCGCACGCAAGAAAGTGCCTCCTTATTACGCACAAAAGAATGAATACTCCCTCTGTTAGCTGGGACCAAGTATAGTGGCAGGCTGACTTGTGGGCCTACTAAGTTGACGGGGACAGATGGCTTTGTCAACTTAGTCAATATGCACGATTCTATCTCCAGTGACCGTACAATGTCCATCCAACGGCCGTAGTGCTTCTTCAACCTCTGGTATTCTTGCTCCAGCCGCCCAAACCAGCTCCGGTCGTGCCTCGTGCTCCTGCCTCTCGTGGTCGGTTGCGATGCGGTGGAGGCCTCACCGCCCCCTACTACTCCCACGGCTGGCCAGGCCATCCCTCTACTCACCCACACCCCCTGTTACTCTACGGCGATGGCAGCCTCACACCGCAGCGAACCAGTGCCCTCATACTCCTCTACGCGTGGGCATCCACTGCCGCATCTTCCCCGGCTCCGCGTCGTCCCCTTCCTAGGCCTCACCGTCATCCACCGCCCTGGTGCTCTCGGCGCGGCGTGGTCAACGTGGTCAAGGAACGGCTTCCATCGGACGTGGACTGTACGTGGAGAGGCTGATAGCTGGGTCCACGGCCACAGCAAGGAAGTGCCTCCTTATTATGTGCAAAATAATTATTCCTCCACCTGATAGCGGGGACCCACCGGACGGGCCACCGTATTTCACCCCCCTGACTGTTGGGACCCACCAGCTACATCTTCGCACGCAAGGAAGTGCCTGATAGTCGGGACCCACCTGGTCGAAGCGTACGTAGCGTTGTCATTCTGGTCGCGAACGTGTACGTACATATATACTGGTGGATGTAGAGGCGCGCACGTGTCATAGTAGAGGCGGCCAGGGTGCAAGAAAGAAAATATGGCCACATATGTGTACATATGGGCAGGGTCTCGAACGCATACTCGCGCATACGTACGGCGAGGGCTCGTTGACATGGCTGGGTCGGAACAGAGAAATAGCGTCGTCGTCATGTTCATGGGGAGGCAACAGAATGCGTCGTGTTCATGGGGAGGCAACGGAATGCGTCGTGTTGATGGGGAGGTAACAAAATCCGCCGTGTTCATCAGGAGGCAACAGAACGCGTGGGAGCCAACTGGCTGGGTCAGAACGGAATGTGTGGTCGTGTTCATCGGGAGCGCTTGGACGGAACAGGCGATGGAAACGAGGCTTGGCGTACCGCACAACAGAGGAAACGGACCTCCTATGTTCGGAACAGGGTCCTGTTGATCGGGAGGGGTCTGGCGTACCGCAAAACAGAGGAAACGGACCTCCTACGGTCGAAACGGGGGTCTTGTTCATCGGGGGGGGGTGTGGCGTACTGCAAAACGGACGAAACGGACCTCCTACGGTCGAAATGCGGGTCCTATTCATCGAGTGGGGTGTGGCGTACCGCAAAACGGGACTCCACGGGATACTGTTCATCTCCACTGTCGACCCCCTCCAGCCTCCACGAGCTACTGTTCATCCACCGTCGACCTCCTCCAGCCTCCACCTGTGACTGTTCATCCATGGGCTCCTGTTCATCCAGCCTCCACCACGCGCTACTCCACCCGCTACTGTTCAACCAGCCCTCTCCATGGGCTCCTGTTCAACCACCCCTCCACGGGCTACTGTTCATCCTGCCCTCCACCGTCTACTGTTCATCCTGCCCTCCACGGGGTGGTCCTGTTCATCCAGCCCTCCACGGGGTCCTGTTCATCCAGCCCCAACCGGCTCGATTGATCGGGGTCCTGTTCATCCAGAGGCAACACCACGGGGTCCTGTTGATCCACCCCCCCCCCCCCCAACACTCACTGTTCATCCAGAGGCAGCATCGATCGGCTTCAGTTAGCAGCAGTAGCGAAGGAATCTCTCGATCGGGTTCAGTTAATAGCCATTGATCGATCGCTCGGGTTCAGTAACGCGTAGCCTGCAGTGCAATCGCTCGGGTTCAGTTAGAGCCCAACGCCTCGCACACACGCGTGTACGTGTACAAGAGAAACGCGCATCGCTCGGCCCCCGACCTCCCACCGTAACCGGGAACTCCCCGAAATTTTCCTCGCCCTCGCTTCTACCATGGTTTTTTCCGTCATGGACAGCCCAAAGAATGTCATGCAGCTGTGTCTCCAGCCCGCCCAGGACGAAAAGCCCATTTTCTGTCATGATTTTTTGTCATAAAAGTAGGAGCCCACCACATCTATGATGATACCTGGTTTTGTCACAATTATCGTCATACAAGTGTCATATGTATGACAGAATTTTTTTTGTTCGGCCCAAAATATCACGGATGTGTCTTTTTTTTGTAGCGAGAACAAGTAGTCACATAGTGAAGTCAAATAGATAATGCAAGCAGGCAATGACTTCATGAAGACAAACTGTAAGTAAAGAGAAGGAAGAGATAGAACCAGTTGCTTGGTGAAGACAAAGGATTTGTTGGACCAGTTCCAGTTGTTGTGACAATTGTACGTCTGCTTAGGGAGGCTGAGATTCAACTCAGAAGACCACGTCTTCACCTTGTTCCCCTTGAGCTAAGGACACTTAGTCCCCTCCCAATCACTCTGGTAAGTCTTCAAGGTAGACTTACAAACCTTCACAGACTTTATTCACCAGCAAACCATAATGACTCTTGGATGCTCAGAACGCGATGCCTAACCGGCTGGAGGATTCACAGTCCTCAAGTGTAGCAAGTCTTAAGATAACGCGGACAGAAAGACTTCAGTGATGCCAAACACTCTTTGGGCTCTGGGTGTTTTGGGCTTTGTCCTAGCAAGGATCTCTCTCTCAAATGCTTCGGAGGTGGGTTGCTCTCAAATGACAAAAGCCGTGCACTAACTCTGAGCAGCCACCAATTTATGGTGTAGGGGTGGGCTATTTATAGCCACTACGCAACCCGACCTGATTTGTCTGAAATGAACCTGGTTCACTAAGGAACTGACACGTGTTCCAACGGTCAGATTTCAAACACACACGGCAGCTTGACTTGGGCTACAAGTAAAGATAACTCATCCAACTCTGGATAAGATTTGCTCTCATTGTCTTCGCTTGAAGACATAAGATTTGGTTGAGCATCACTTTAGTCACTCTGACTTTGTTCAGTTGGACCCCACTTAACAGTACAGTGGTTCCTATGACTCAACAAAGAAGAAAATGAAACTACGAAACAACTATGTCTTCGTGCTCCAAAGACTTCATGCGATGTCTTCTCATGTCATAGTCTTCAATGTGAATATCTTCACATACCACCATTATCTTCAATGTATTCACACATTTTTAGGGGTCATCTCCGGTAGGTAAACCGAATCAATGAGGGACTACTACCTCTGTTATCCTACAATTCTCACAAACACATTAGTCCCTCAACCAAGTTTGTCGTCAATACTCCAAAACTAACTAGGGGTGGCACTAGATGCACTTACAGGGTGCGACTGCTGCAGTCCTCGAGCCGTCTGCCGAAGTCCCTGGGCCGGGTGCGACTGCTGCAATTCCCGAGACGCTTGCCGAAGTCCCTGGGCTGGCTGCTGCAGCCCCCGAGCCGAATCCGACTGTTCTGGGAGCAGCTGGCACGAAGATGGACTCTGATTTTGGCGAAGGCTTGATAGCCGGCTTGCGGAGGCATTGGAGGGAGACACCGGCTGGTATTGCTTGCCGGGTGGACCCGATCTGTGCCAGGGCATCTGCTTGCTCGTTGTCGGCCTGTGGCACGTGAAGGAACTCACTGTAAGCGCATCTAGTGCCACCCCTAGTTGGTTTTGGAGTACTGACGACAAACCTGGTTGAGGGACTAATGTGTTTGTGAGAATTGCAGGATAACACAGGTAGTAGTCCCTCACTGATTCGGTTTACCTACCAGAGATGACCCCTAAAAATGTATGAAGACATTGAAGACAAAGGTGGTATGTGAAGGTATTCACATTGAAGTCTATGACAAGAGAAGACATTGTGTGAAGGCTATGGAGCACGAAGACTTAGTTGTTTTGGTGTTTCGTTTTCTTCTTTGTTGAGTCATAGGAACCACCGTACTGTTAAGTGGGGTCCGAGTAAACCAGTATGAATGACTAAAGTGATGCTTAACCAAAATCCTATGTCTTCGAGCGAAGACAATGAGAGCAAATCTTATCCAGAGCTGGATAAGTCATCTTTGCTTGTAGCTCAAGTAAAGTTACCGTGTGTGTTTGAAATCTGACCGTTGGAACATGTGTCAGTTCCTTAGTGACCCAGGGTCATTTCGGACAAATCAGGTCGGGTTGCCTAGTGGCTATAAATAGCCCACCCCCCTACACCATAAATTGGTTGGCTGCTCAGAGTTAGTGCACGGCTTTTGTCGTTTGAGAGCAACCCACCTCGAAGCCTTTGAGAGAGAAATCCTTGCGAGGACAAAGACCTAAACACCCAGAGTCAAAGAGTGTTAGGCATCACTGAAGTCTTCCTGTCTATGTGATCTGAAGACTTATTGCACTTGAGGACTGTGAATCCTCCAGCCGGTTAGGCGTCGCGTTTTGAGCATCCAAGAGTCATTGTGGATCGCCGGTGAACGAAGTCTGTGAAGGCTTGGAAGTCTACCTTGAAGACTTACCAGAGTAATTGGGCGAGTACTGGGTGTCCTTACCTCAAGGGGAATAAGGTGAAGACGCAGTCTTCTGAGTTGAATCTCAGCCTCCCTAACCAGACGTACAGTTGTCACAGCAACTGGAACTGGTCCAACAAATCATTGTCTTCAACAAGCCACTGGTTCTATCCTTCCCATCTCTTTATTTGTAGATTGGTCCTTGTGAAGTCATTGCCTGTTTGCATTATCTATTTGTCTTCACTGTGTGACTGCTTGTTCTGATTGGCTTCATACTATCTTCCATCCTGATCTATACTGCCTAGCTGCTATTAGTCTTTGTGCTTTCATTTCATTGAATACTTGACTATGGCTTGCTTAGTGTAGTCTACCTTCCGCTGCATGGTAATAGGTTTATTTCTATTGTTTGTCTTCGAAACTTCCATGTTTTGAAGACTTTCATAAAAATCGCCTATTCACCCCCCCTCTAGTCGATCACTAGCACTTTCAATTGGTATCAGAGCAAGGTAATCTCTTGTTCTGTGTGATTCGGTTTAACCACTTGGAGTTTTAGCTATGTCGACTGCAGGGATAATCAAGTCTCTGCTGCATGCCCAGTCTTCGATGGAACTGAATATCCCTACTGGAAGAATAAGATGCACATGCATCTGGAAGCCATGATGTCGACCTCTGGTATGTCATCAAGAATGGCGTCCCCAAGGCGGGTGAAGGTGTCATCACTGCTGATGTCAAGAAGTTCATTCAACTGGATTCCACTGCCAGGAACATCGTCTGTGGTCATCTGACCAAAGGACGGTATGGCCGTGTGAGTGCTCTGGAAACATCCAAGCTAGACTGGGACTGGCTCTCCAAGGTTAACGCCCAGAGAGATCAAAGAATCAGTGTCCTTCGCAACCTCTTCAACCGCTTCAAGAGAAACGACAATGAGAATGTTCAGCTCACGTTTGATCGACTCACTAACATCACAAATGAGCTTCAAGCTCTCGGCGCTACTGAGATCACCAAGCATGAAGTCGTCAAGACACTCTTGAGATCACTTCACAGCTCGTTTGACACCCTAGCCCTGATGATTCAAGAACGCCCTGACTTCAAGACACTCGATCCATTTGACATATTTGAAAGGCTCAACACACATGAGTTTCAGCTTTCTGAGAAAAAAGACATCTACGGTCCCAACTATGGGCGATCTCGTGCTTTGAAGGCAAAAGTTGTTTCCTCATCTGAAGAAGAATCTGATTGCAGTTCTGATGATCCTGAAGACATTGGAAAGGAGCTTGCTATGCTTGTGAAGAAGTTTCAGAAATTTACCAAGAAGAAAGGCTTCAGAAAGTCCTCATGATCCAGCTCAAGGAATGATGAAGCTTCTGCTCATGACTACAAGAAGAGAACATGCCACAAGTGCAAGAAACCTGGTCACTACATCTCTGAGTGTCCACAGTGGGACAATGAGAACAACAACAAGAAGAAGAGCAAGGAATATGATTCTGACGACAAGAAGAAGAAGAAATACTCAATGTCTTCTTCCAAGTCTTCATCAAAGTCTTCATCACACAAGAAGAGCTCATCTGGCAAGGCTCGTGCATTTGTTGGCAAGGAAATGGATTCAGAGGAGGAGTCTGCTTCTGAGGAGGCGGAGGTGGAGTCTGAGGAGGAGTCTGATTCTGGCGTTGCAAGTCTAGCTACAGCCTGCGTTGCCAAGTCCATCTTCAACACTGAAGACAATGACTTCATCACCGACGCCTATGCTAATGACAAGGACAACTCCGCTCCCACCTACTGCTTCATGGCATGCGGTGCCAAGGTAAACTCACGCACTACTCACTATCAAACATCCAATGAAGATGACTCTGATTGTGGTTCCAAACCCAGCTACAAAACACTTGCTAAAATTGCAACTGAACAACAGAAAGCTATGGAACATATTAAAAACTGTTGGACAAAAGTGATGACCCGTTAGACGCTGAAATGACGCGATCTCAGTCCTTAATTGAAGACATAAAAAATCTTCATGTTAAGTATGAGGAACTTGAAAATCGTCATGAAACGCTCTCAACAACTCATGAAAAGCTTTCCTATGATTATCTTCAAAGGAAGCAAGATCTTGAGAAATTGAGAGCGGCTCATGAAGATCTTCAAAAGGAAAACGAGTCACTTCGTGCCAAATAGATCAGTTCCTCTCAGGAAGGATTTGAACCACCATGTCTTAAATGCATTGAGCGTGACAACGCTACTTCTGTTGCTGAATGTTCTACTGCTGCTACTGTTGCAATATCTTCAACTGTTGATGTGATAACTAACCCCTCTGCTGAGGATGCCACTGCTATTGATGATGAAAATGCTAGGTTGAAGACAATGCTTGAAACAGGGATGTACAAAAGTCTCAATGGGCATCAGACACTATGTGATGTCCTCGAAAGGCAGATCCTGAACCAAAACCCTAGGAAAGAGGGTGTTGGGTTCGAAAGGAAAATGAATGCTGATGGCTCTTACTGGAAACCTGAGCAGTACCCCAAAACCACATGGGTTGCTACAAAGGAACCTTCAGTGGATCCATCCACTCTTACTTAGACTCATTGCTTCGAAGACACCCTTGAAGATGTGGGTGGCTAAGAAAGCTTAACTCTCTTTTGCAAGGAAGGGTCTCTAGCCAAAAATCAAATGCGTCTGAAGCTATTGCTGGGGACCTTCAACATCTTGTAGGGCGCAAGATCAAATGCCCAAATGGTCTTTTTATGTATTTTGTTCCTGAGTCGCTTGCTAATTGCCCTATCAGTCCTAACCTCGATCTAAGCTTTCATAATCCACTTGCTCGTCAAATGTTTATGCTTCACAATTCTCTTCGTGAAGCCTATCCCCCTAAATGCACTTTAGGGTATGACACCAGCTGCTTCAGAATGGATTATTGATAGTGGATGTACTAATCACATGACTAGCAAGAGAAGTCTTCTCATGGACTCAACCTTACGTCCATCTGACAAGAGTCACATCACATTTGCTGATACTAGTAAAAGCAAGGTATTGGGTCTAGGTAGAGTTGCAATCTCAAGGGATCAGCACATGGATAAAGTGATGCTTGTTGAATCCCTTGGTTTCAACTTAATGTCTGTCTCAATGCTTTGCGATTTGAATATGACTATGATGTTTGGAAAATATCGTTGCCTTGTTCTAATGGAATCTGACAAGTCTCTAGTCTTTGAAGGGTATCGGAAAGATGATTTGTACATGGTAGATTTCTCAGCAGGACCACAACTTGCCGTATGTCTTCTTGCAAAAGCTTCAGAATGCTGGCTCTGGCATCGGAGGCTAGGGCATGCTGGCATGAGGAACTTGCATACTCTTGCAAAGAAGAAGCATGTCATAGGCATCGAGGGCGTCAAGTTCAAGAAGGATCACTTATGCGGTGGCTGCGAAGCTGGAAAGATGACGAGGGCCAAGCATCCCTCGAAGACAATCATGACAACGACTCAACCCTTCGAACTGCTACACATGGACCTCCTCGGTCCCACTCACTACTCAACTCTTACTACTACTGCTTGTCTCTATGGCTTCATCATTGTTGATGATTATTCAAGATATACATGGGTGCATATAATCCTCTACAAGACTGAAGTGCAGGATGTCTTAAGATGCTTCGCCAATCGAGCCATGAACAACTATGGTGTCAAGTTCAAGCACATCAGAAGTGACAATGGCACTGAATTCAAGAATACCAGCCTCGACACTTATCTTCATACTTTGGGCATCACTCATGAGTTCTTAGCTCCGTACACGCCGCAGCAGAATGGCATCGTGGAACGCAAGAACAGAACACTCATTGAGATGGCCCGGACAATGCTCGATGAATACAAGACTCCAAGAAAGTTCTGGCCTGAAGCCATTGATACTGCATGCCATGTCATCAACCGTGTTTATCTTCACAAGCTTCTGAACAAAACATCCTATGAGCTCCTCACTGGTAAGAAGTCAAATGGCAGTTACTTCAGAGTATTTGGTGCCAGGTGCTGGACCAGGGATCCACATCACACTTCAAAATTTGCACCGAAAGCACATGAAGGTTTTATGCTTGGATACGGAAAGGATTCGCACTCCTACAGAGTCTTCAACCTCTTTCACTATAAAATGGTTGAAATTGTGGATGTGCGGTTCGATGAGACTAACGGCTCGCAAAGAGAGCACCTGCCAAATGTGCTAGATGAAGTTCCATCCAGTGAATACTCAAGCTTATGGGAACTGGAGAAATCATACCGTCTGAAGCACATCCCGAAGAGGAACTCATCATCTCTGCACCTGATCAACCTGAAGACAATACTCAGCCTGAAGACAATCCTTCTAACGATGACAATGATCAGCAAGAGCAAAATCTTCATCCTGTTCATCCTCGTGTTGGAAATGAAGTACTGATTGAGAAAATAATTGATAGCATCAATGCACCTGGTCCACTCACTCGTTCAAGGGCAACACAACTAGCAAATTTCTCTGGGCACTTCGCATTCGTCTCGATATCTGAACCCAAGAAAGTTGATGAAGCCTTCATGGAACCTGAATGGATTCAAGCTATGCAATAAGAGCTTCAACAGTTTGAGCTGAATAATGTATGGGAACTGGTCAAGCGTCCTGATCCTCGTAAGCACAATATCATAGGCACTAAATAGATATATCGCAACAAGCAAGATGAGCATGGTCAAATTGTCAGAAACAAGGCTCGTCTCGTTGCTCAAGGATACACTCAAGTTGAAGGAATCGACTTCGATGAAACATTTGCTCCTGTGGCTAGGCTTGAAGCTATACACATACTGCTGGCCTATGCAAATCATCATAACATTCTTCTGTATCAAATGGATGTGAAGAGTGCCTTTCTCAATGGCATGATTGAAGAAGAAGTGTATGTTGCACAACCGCCTGGCTTTGAAGATCCAAAACATCCTGACATGGTTTATAAGCTCAACAAGGCACTGTATGGCCTCAAACAAGCCCCTCGTGCTTGGTATGACACACTCAAGGACTTCCTGAAGAGAAAAGGCTTCAAACCTGGTTCCCTGGATCCCATGCTCTTCACGAAGACATATGCTAGTGAACTATTTGTGTGCCAAATATATGTGGATGATATTATCTTCGGCTGCACTAATCAGAAATACAGTGATGAGTTTGGATACATGACGCAAGAGCAATATCAGATGTCCATGATGGGTGAGCTGAAGTTCTTCCTTGGTCTTCAAATACGACAGCAACGCAACGGCATCTTCATATCTCAAGAGAAATACCTCAAGGATTGCCTGAAGAAGTTCGGAATGCAAGACTGCAAAGGTTACACGACGCCAATGCCTACCAAGAGTCATCTAGATTCTGGCGCCAATGGTAAAGAGTTCGATCAAAAGGTATACCGCTCCATGATTGGTTCTTTGCTTTATTTATGTGCACCTAGGCCAGATATCATGCTTAGTGTTTGCATGTGTGCCCGATTCCAAGCGGCACCAAAGGAATCGCATCACTTAGCTGTGAAGCAAATTCTTCGATATTTGGCTCACACCCCAACACTAGGATTATGGTATCCAAAGGGCTCAGAGTTTGATCTAGTCGGATTCTCGGATGCTGATTATGCTGGTGACAAGGTGGATCGCAAGTCTACATCAGGCACATGGCACTTTCTGGGACGATCACTTGTGTGTTGGTCTTCAAAGAAGCAGAACTGTGTATCTCTCTCCACTGCTGAATCTGAATACATTGCTGCTGGATCTTGCTGCGCTCAGCTTCTATGTATGAAGCAAACACTCAAAGACTATGGCATTCATCTGAAGCAAGTGCCACTCTACTGCGATAATGAAAGCGCCATCAAGATCGCCAACAACCCAGTTCAGCACTCGAAGAAAAAGCACATTCAGATCCGTCATCACTTTCTCAGAGATCATGTCATGAAGGAAGATATTAATAACATTCACGTCAGCACTGAAGAGCAACTGGCAGATATCTTCACAAAGCCATTGGATGAGAAAAGGTTTTGCAAGTTGCGGTGTGAGCTAAATATCTTGGAATCCTCAAATGTCCTGTGGTCTTGCACACATCCTAACACTTATGCATGTTGATGACTTAGATGTGCAAACACACGAAGCAACATATATCTTCAACAAATGAAGACTTACACTCTAAGTGTGAATACATGTGACGCCCCGAGACTGTTGCGCCAAGTGTGTTCTAGTTATTCGTTGTTGTTTCCCTGTCATTTGCTTGCGTGTCGCATCTTGTCATGTCATCATCCGGATTGCATCTGCATGTTTTCAAAACTTGCATCCGTCCGGGTTCCCCCAGTTCCGTCCGTTGTCCATTCTGAGCCCACACACACTCGCACGCGCCCGCGGCACGTCCGAATATTATTTTATAAGTGGCCGGAAAATGTTCTCGGAATGGGTTGAAAGTTGGCGTGCGGTCTTATTATAGTGTAGGTAGGCCGCCTGCCAAGTTTCATCGCATTCGGAGTCCGTTTGACGCCCCAACGGATAACTATAGCGACATTATAGTCGGTCAAACGTCGGACGTTTTCGGATTCCGGAAACGGGTGCCAGGTTGCTTTCCTCCTCTCTCTTCTCAGTCCAACCGCACACTTGACCTTGTCCGTTTAACCCTCTCTGCACAGTGCATCGAATCCCTCACGCGCGTCCTGAAGTTGTCCCGGACCCGACCCGGGCAGTCGTCACCGTTGTGTCCGGATCATCCCCAAACATCTACAAAACATCACCGTTTTCTTATTTGGACTCCCTAGCTATTTTATTCGCGATCGTCCGATTGCGATCGGAGGGCTCGAGTAGCCCCTAACCTTACCACTCGCTATATATTTTAGCCTAACCCAAGACCAAATCCCTAATTTCTAGGGATCCTCCCAGCTGCCGCCGCACTCATTCCCCACCTCGGGATACTCTCATTCCCCCTGCACCAACCATTAGCCACACCTAGATCCAATCCATCCACGCAGCCCCGCACCCGAGCTCTTCTCCCTCCCAATGCCTCTTCCTCCTTGCTTCACTCAAGTCCAAAGGAGAGGAGCTCCTTCTCTGCCCCGGCGAGCCTCGACGTCGAGCACCAGCAAGAATTGCTTGCCGTGGACCCTCCTTGTTCCTCTATCTCCCTCCATCTTTCTTTTTCCCTCTCTGGTTCTCCCCTCACCTCGTCTCTCTCTTTGCTCTCTTCACAGGAGCACACCGGCGCCATGGAAGTCACCGTCGGCCTATGCGTTCCCGCTGTGCCCCTACTGCGCTGCCTCCATTCCCACGCTGTTCCCGCCATGCCCCTGCTGCGCCGCCGTGCGTCTGCCGTCCGCGTCGGTGACTGCAGCGCCCAGCCATGGCGTCCATGGAGCCCTCCTGCCGCCGCCTCGCCGGCCTCGCTCATGCCTAGCAGCCAACCAGATGAGCGTCACCCCCCTTCTTCTCCTTCCCGTTTTCCTCCCTGCATTTCCCCTCTCTCATCTCTCTCTGTTCTCTTTTTCTCTATCGACAGGAGCACCCCGCGCCATGGCCTAGCTGAGAGCCGCCGCACCCAAGTTCCTCTATCTGCGCTACCATTTTCCTGGATCCGGCGCCAGCGGACCGGATCCACCCGTTTGCCTGTTCCCGGCGCTGCCGGAGCCCCAAGTTCCCTCGTCGTCGTCCTGCTCAAGCCCCTGCGCCTGCGCCACCCGCCAAGTCCCCAGCGCCACTGCTTCCTCTCCGTCCTGCTTGTTCGCGTCGCCCCAAGCCCGCCGGTAGCAGTGCCGCTCGACTCCCTCGCCCGCATCTCGCCGGTGCTCCACGCTCGGGTTGGCGTCCTTTTCGTCTTCAGAAATGATGGATCAGGGAGCGCTCGCCTCGCCCAGCTTCATTGACCGACTCTCCCTCACTAACCCTCTCGACCGAAAGCCACATTGTCTCGCGCGTGGACCAGATCCAGTGAGCCGAGCCCAGCAGCCGGCATGCCCAAAGCCTCTTCCTGACTGGGTCGAAGCCCATGGTGAGCTCCCCCCCCGTGCGCCCTCCTTTTTTTTCTTTTCTCATGTTGGGCCAGCCTGCCAAATTCGACCCGTTCATGTTTTTTTTCAGATCTACGATTTTCCTATTTATCCAGAGACTGCCAGTTTTGCAGAAAGACCCTTGCACTTCATGCATATCCTAACTAATTAACCGTGCATCGGATTAAAACAAACTTTATATGTAAAATGTCTAGAATTTTGTCTAGTTTAATAATATCCAACTTTCATCTATGTTTAAAATGATGTTTGTTGAAATTTGCTCTATGGACATGCTAAAATGCTTTAATTCATAACTTCATAACCGTAGCTCCAAACTTAATAAACTTTATATGTAAATGGGGTAGAAAATTGCCTAGTTTAACATGGTGGCTTTGCTTTGCATGTTTAACAAACCTAAAATTGTGTTTAGGGCAGAACAGTACCAAACTTTAAAATATGCACATGAGGAGTTTCCGGACTTGTTGTTTGTTGTTCCGGCCTCATTTAACTTGCCTAGTTAGGTAGTTTTATTATGCTTCACCCTCTTGCCATGTTAATCAACATTTAATGTTGTTGGGTACATAAACGAGAGAGAACTAAATAAATCATGTGGTGTTTTCTTCAATATGCAACTCCGTTGCATATTGAGCTCCACTTAATTTGTAGTGTTCTTTGTTGCACTTTGCCATGCCATGCTTCATTAAACCGGACTTGCATCATATTTTGGTTGTGCATCATGCCATGTTTATGTGATGGTTGTTTACTATGTTGTTTGCTTATTTCCGGGTTACTTCTCGCATTAGCTTCGGTTTCGTTCCGGAGTTGTGAGGATTCGTTGGACTACGTCCGTTTGTCTTCTTCATGGACTCGTTCTTCTTCCTTGCGGGATCTCAGGCAAGATGACCATACCCTTGAAATCACTTCTATCTTTGCTTGCTAGATGCTCGCTCTTGTGCTATGCCTATACAACGATACCTACCACTTGCTTATCATGCCTCCTATATTGCCATGTCAAACCTCTAACCCACCTTGTCCTAGCAAACCGTTGCTTGGCTATGTTACCGCTTTGCTTAGCCCCTCTTATAGCGTTGCTAGTTGCAGGTGAAGATTGGAGTTTGTTCCTTGTTGGAACATGTTTATTGTTGGGATATCATAATATCTCTTATTTAATTAATGCATCTATATACTTTGTAAAGGGTGGAAGGCTCGACCTTATGCCCGGTGTTTTGTTCCACTCTTGCCACCCTAGTTTCCGTCATACTGGTGTTATGTTCCTTGATTTTGCGTTCCTTACATGGTTGGGTTATAATGGGAACCCCTTGATAGTTCGCCTTGAATAAAACTCCTCCAGCAAGGCCCGACCTTGGTTTTACCATTTGCCACCTATGCCTTTTTCCCTTGGGTTCTGCAGACTCAAGGGTCATCTTCATTTAAACCCCCGGGACAGTGCTCCTCTGAGTGTTGGTCCAAACTAGAGCATCGTGCAGGGCCATCCCTTGGCAACTTGGGTTACGTCGGCTCCTGTACGCTTAGCTTATCCGATGTGCCCTGAGAACGAGATATGTGCAGCTCCTATCGGGATTTGTCGGCACAGCGGGTGGTCTTGCTAGTCTTGTTTTACCATTGTTGAAATGTCTTGTAACCGGGATTCCGAGGCTGATCGGGTCTTCCTGCTAGAAGGAATATCCTTCGTTGACCGTGAGAGCTTGTGATGGGCTAAGTTGGGACACCCCTGCAGGGTTTTGAACTTTTGAAAGCCGTGCCCGCGGTTATGGGCAGATGGGAATTTGTTAATGTCCGGTTGTAGATAACCTGAAACTTATCTTAATTAAAATGCATCAACCGCATGTGTAGCTGTGATGGTCTCTTCTCGGCGGGGTCCGGGAAGTGAACACGGTGTTGGAGTTATGCTTGAACGTAATTAGTCTAGGATCACTTCTTGATCATAGATTCTCGACCGTGCCTTTGCCTTCTCTTCTCGCTCTCATTTGCGTATGTTAGCCACCATATATGCTAGTGCTTGCCGCAGTTCCACCTCATACCTTTTCCCTACCTATAAGCTTAAATAGTCTTGATCGCGAGAGTGTGAGATTGCTGAGTCCCTGTGACTCACAGGTTACTTCCAAAACCACTTTGCAGGTGCCGATGATACCGTGCAGGTGACACAACCGAGCTCAAGGAGGAGCTCGATGAAGTTTGTGTTCGTTATGTTGTTCCGTTTCCAGTTGATCAGTAGTGGAGCCCAGTTGGGGCGATCGAGGATCTGTAGCATTAGGGGTAGTCTTCTTTTATTTTGGTTCCATAGTCGGACCTTGATTGTATTTGTATGATGTAATGCTTTATTCATGTATTGTGTGAACTGGCGATTGTAAGCCAACTATGGTATCCCTTTCCTTATTCAGTACATGGGTTGTGTGAAGATTACCCCTCTTGCAACATTGCTTACAATGCGGTTATGCCTCTAAGTCGTGCTTCGACACGTGGGAGATATAGCCGCATCGTGGGTGTTACAAGTTGGTAATCAGAGCCTTCCCGACTTAGGAGCCCCCTGCTTGATCGAATCGCTGGCGTTGTTGAGTCTAGAAAAATGTTTTGAGTCATTTAGGATTATATATATCGGAGAGTAGGATTCTTTTTACTCCTCAGTCCCTTCGTCGCTCTGGTGAGGCATCCTGACGTAGAGTTTTGACTCTTCTCTTCTCAAATTTCACTAAAAAAATTTAGGATCATGCGGGTATCTTGGAATCGTTCTGATGGTTTTGTGATGAGAACATTGTTCTTGGTGCCTCCTGACATTTAGGGGTTGTGGCAGTGTCCCGGGGAGTTGAGCTCCGAGGTGTTGTCATCACAATTTTATCGTTGCAATTCTAGAATACCTGAGTTTCACCGACATCGAAAATCTCTTTTATGCAGTTGTTGGTGAGATAACCTCGACGCCACCTAGTACTGGGCCGGGAGTTTGGGAGTATTGCCATAACTCGTATAACGGATGCTTTTCGAAGGTTGAGGTAAATGATTTCCGGAGGTTTCTTGGTTATGTGTTGAAGGATGGATACAGCTGGATGTAGGATTTGCTAGCTTTGGGTGAGATATTATGCTTCCCCTGTATCCCCAACCCCTGATTGCATAACCGGAAAGTTTCGGAAGTTTATAAGTGGGAATTCAAGTAGCTCTTAGGATATCTTTCCGACAGATGTATGATTTGAAATTGGGGTTCGACGTCTAGTGGTCCGCCTATCCACGGTTGGTTTTACAGTGTTCTCGTTGTGTCTTAAAGAGTCCTTGGCTATGCTGACTCGGGGACGCTTCGTATGTCATGTGCACTGCCTTGTACATGATGGTGTTGTACGATCGAGCCCGTGTGGGCCCCACCACCAAAACTTCGGACGAAATCTCTATCATATGTTTGTTCCGGCTTATTCTGCAAGCCAATCCTTGTTTTTGTTTTCAGTTGTGGTATTCGAGTTGCTTCAATGTCAAATGTTGATTCCATACCTTTCCTAAGTGGTGTTCTCATACTCCTATGTGAATACCAATCCTTCATGATAATCAAGATTGTCATGTCAATCCTTTTCAACCGGTGTGCTCCTCTTCAACTAATCCTATCATTTTTCAACATTCGCAAGATCACCTCTTGGATTGGCGTCAATGTTGGTGTTAGTGCCCCCCTCAGAGTTTTCAACCTTCACTCGAGTAGCTGGAGGGTCAGACACGTTCTCCTTGAGAACAACTTCCGGGTTGGACGGGGGTGTAGCAACACGTTCTTCTTCTCTTGGTTCTTCTTGTTCATCAGCTGATGCAACCGGAATATCTTCAGCCGCTTTGGCTTCATACTCGGGGATGTTCGCAGTAGGAGAGGCTTCAGGAAAGACTTGGCGTGAAACGGATTGGCGCTCTTCTCCTTCTGGAACACTTGACAAAGTGACTTGTGGCCTTGGTCCTTTGCGAAGCCTGCGGAGTGCGGGTGACGCCTTTGGAGAGGGAATTCGCTGGGCTACAAAGTCATCATCTTCAAGCACCAAAGTGGTGACTTGAGGTGGAGGAGTACTTGGGGATTCTTCTTGACGGGGGGAGTCTTGTGGGTGATCAGCCCATGAGTCATCCTGAGCAATTGGCGTCAATGGACGACCAATGCTGATGAGTTCGCTGTTCGTGAGAACACGCGATGATACCACATTGTGTTCGATCTGAGGAAGGACTTCATCATCTTCAATATTGTCTTGATGACCAATGTCTTCAGCTGCGGTGGGGTCAACAGCTGGAATGTCTTCAACTTCTGGAGCCTCTGTGGAAGCAGGCTTATGAACTATCAACTGACGCTCACAATGTTCAGACGTAGGACGAGCCACTGAGATTGGCTCGACAACAAGGGGCTCTATGGGAGCAACCCGGTCTTTCTTCTTTGTCTTTCTCTTCTTGGTCGGTGGAGCATCATCAGTGGTGGCCTTGGTCTTGCACTTTCGGGCTTCGTCTTCACCTGCCCTAGTTTTCTTGAGCTCCGAAGCCACTGTGGGGACCTTAGACTTCGAGCCTGTCATACTGGCCAGGAAGACAATGCGAGGTTCTTCCTGCCTTGATGCTTCTGGTTGGGCCACAGCAGGCTTCTTCTTCTTCTTGCCAGCCATTCTGGGGTCGATGTCTGGTCGCCCCAAAGCCTTGCGCTTTTCAGCTTCATTGTAGCCTTGAACACATTTGGAAGCGAGATTCTTCATGCGCTCACGAGAACCTTTTGCTTCTTCACATTTCTTGTGGAACGCCTCCTTGAGCTCATGCAGCATGACCTTGAAGTTTTGGACATCTTCCATGTTGAGCTTGGTCATGTGCTTCTTGAACTGAGCCTTTTCATAATCAATCTTGTGCTTCAGCTCAACAATTTTCTGTGCAAGAGCTGGCTTAGGAGCAATGGCTCCATGGAAGAGACGCTGAGGCCAATTGGGAGCTGAAGATCATCAAAACTGAGGTCTGGGCTGTCAAACCACTCATCAATGAACTTGTACAGGATCTCCACATCAAAGAGGGGAAGATCATTGAAGATTTCCGCCTCTTGCTTGATTTTTATAAGCAGCTCAAGAGCATCATCGCCAAGATCGTCGTCGCTAGACAGATCAATGGCTTCGTTCTTGTCGGTGTCAAAACCGGCGGATCTCGGGTAGGGGGTCCCGAACTGTGCGTCTAGGTCGGATGGTAACAGGAGGCAGGGGACATGATGTTTTACCCAGGTTCGGGCCCTCTTGATGGAGGTAAAACCCTACGTCCTGCTTGATTAATATTGATGATATGGGTAGTACAAGAGTAGATCTACCACGAGATCAGAGAGGCTAAACCCTAGAAGCTAGCATATGGTATGATTGTTGTTCGTCCTACGGACTAAAACTCTCCGGTTTATATAGACACCGGAGAGGGCTAGGGTTACACAGAGTGAGTTACAATGGTAGGAGATCTACATATCCGTATCGCCAAGCTTGCCTTCCACGTCAAGGAAAGTCCCTTCCGGACACGGGACAAAGTCTTCAATCTTGTATCTTCACAGTCCAGGAGTCCGGCCGAAGGTATAGTCTGGCCATCCGGACACCCCCTAATCCAGGACTCCCTCAGTAGCCCCTAAACCAGGCTTCAATGACGACGAGTCCGGCGCGCAGATTGTCTTTGGCATCGCAAGGCGGGTTCTCCTCCAAATTCCATGTACCTGTTGAATAGTGTCCGGTTTCTTGTAAATGTAGTGCTCCTTGGCTTCTACGCCCAATAATGGCCGTTTTCCACGTGTCAAATGAATACGAAAAGTCGGGGTGTTTTTTATATTTACACCCCTAGCCGCGTGATTGAGCCGCCTATTTAAGGGGACGAGGATTTAGATCCAAACCACACCTTCTCCCTTCTGCGAGTATTCATCAGAGCGTATCCGACAGAGGTCCATTCTATCATGGCCAGCCGCCGCAGCTCCTCCTCTTGCCCTTCCAGCCCTCAGCCTGGAGATTGGAAGAGGTGCTCCATCCCGCACAGCGAGCTAGTGAAGCTCCAGACCAAGGGATTTCTCCCCCCGGCCTATATGGTCCCGGTTCGAGCCGGACTTGCCACCTATAATGGCGGAGAGCAAGCGGAGAGCGCCCCCAATCCCTCCAAAGGAGAGTGGGTATGCCTTGACCCTTACTTAATAAGAGGGCTCGGATTTCCAATTCATCCGTTTCTCCGGGGGCTTCTAGAGTTCTATGGCCTCCAGCTGCACAACCTCACGCCTGCCTCCATATTGCATATCGCGGGCTTCGTAGCCCTTTGCGAGCTGTTTTTGGGCTGCGGGGCTCATTTCGCGCTGTGGAAAAGGCTATTCTGCCTTGTGCCCCGCTTTAAGGAGGGGTCGATATATCAAGTGGGCAGAGCCGAAGTGTGGCGCATCGCCGGGACCGGATATCTATCCGAAACCCCAAAGAAGGCGTTCGAGGACTAGCCTTCAGAATGGTTTTATATAGAGGACGTTCCGCTGCCGGATCCTGTCCGGATCGGCCTCCCTGAGTTTGACAGTGCTCCCCTAAAGAAGCGCCTAAGCTGGCGTCCACGGAGCCCTCAGAGGGAAAGCGACAGGGACGTTATTTACCTGATGAGCCGGATAAGATTGTTAGCTCATTCCGGACTGACCATGATCGGGGTCATGGCCGCATGCATCATGCGAGGGGTGCAGCCACTTCAGTATAGATGCCGCCCCATGTGGGACTCCAACGTGGAGGATGACGCCACCCGCTATGGCCGTAAGGGGCCGGATTCGACTGCCGCTCTAATAAAGACCTTGTCCGCTTTGTACAAGGGAGAAGAGGAGGAATTTCTCCGCGTCAACCCACGGGTGGATTTTCTATGTACAATCCCCCGAGTTGGGTAAGTGGACACTTTTACTTGCCCATTCGTTTTATATTCCCATTGTTAAATTTTCAGTCTAACGACTTCAACGCAGGAACTGCGCCAGGCTGTTAAAGAAATAAACAGCCCTCCTCCACAACCCGAGGATCCGGGACGGTCCCTCGACCCAGCCTCTCAAGAGGATCCAGACTTATCTGTGGAGCTGATTGATGGAGTGTTTCATCAATTGAGCAGGGACAACGCCTTGGTGTCCATTACGACCGATTATCCAGGGCTACTCCCCGCCTCACAAGTAACTAAGACTGGAGTCTCAGCACTTTGAAAAGGGATCTGTCCTCGCATGTTTTCGATTACCGTATGACAACCGAGTTTTGCAGGGGAGGTCCTTGAGACGGGAGGCCGAGCCTGTGGCGACTAGCCAACAAGGGGCGGCAAGGCCCCGCAATCTGAAAAGAAGTGCGGTCCGGACTGAGGCACCAGCGCAAAGGTATAGTGCGCCACATTATTCCCAAGTGTTACTCCTTTGAGGCATATTAACACTCGTGCTCTCTTCAGGATGAAGAGACCTCGCCGGACTATATCCGGAGAGGCTGCCAATTGCGCCTCCACCAGCCAGGCTCCAAAGCCTGGTCCGGAAGCGGAGGCGAACACGAGGCGTGCACCGGACGCTCCTCCGACGGAGGATGCGGATAGGCTGTCTGCCACCAATTCCGAGGTGGAGAGTGCCATGAACCACATGCGTCGCCGGACAGTTCTTCACGACGCTTGTTTCTCCCAAGAGGCATTGGATGCCTTCAATTCGGGAGACGCGTACCTCCGTGCCGCTCAAAATGGTCTAGCCAGAGCCACAGAGCAGTATGTGAAAGACATACGGGTAAGAAAATTTTGGTAATTATATATGTATACCGGTAGCCCCCGAGACTTGAAACAGTTAGAATAACTGATTTAAGGATCATCTGTTATGCAGGTTCTTACAAAAAAGAATACCCTGTTGTCCCAGGAGCTGGAAGAGTGCAAAGCCCAACTTGAGGCCGCACTAGCCGCAGCAGAGGAGCCCAAGGAGACCCCCTCTGGTAATATACGCTTCGAAAGATAAGTATTTTGCGAAGTGCGGCGTGGGTGCAAATCTGACAAATGAAATTGCAGATGGCGCCGGATTAAATCCGGAAGTGCGACAACTCCGACATCAGCTAAAGGCTGGTGAGATCGTGCTGACAAAGGTGAGGCGGGAGAAGAACGATCTCCAAGATGCCAACACCAAGCTAGGCGTTGAACTGAAGGACGTTCGTGCCCAGCTGTTGGACTCCGTGAAGGAGAATCAGCGGCTTCGACGCGGCTTATATAGTAAGTGCTTAAACGAACTTTGAAAAAAGAGTTCGGCGAGGAAGTCGACTAACAGAGTAATGTCTGTAGGTATGCTGACAGGTCGTCCTGCAGAGGAAATGCCCGGTTCTACGGGTGACCTTCTTCCCAAGCTCTCACAACTGCACGAGCGAGTTCGGCAGGTGATGCAAGGCATCGCCCAGGCCTTGTGGCCATCCGTCTCCATGCCTGAAGGCCTTGGAGAGCTTGTAGAGAAGCTGAAGGGAGTGCGGCGGCGCTTCCGATTGTGGAAGATATCGGCCTGCCTTCAAGGTGCCAGGGAGGCCTGGTCCATGGTGAAGACGCGGTACACGAAGGCTGACCCAAACCACATGGCCGAGGTCGGACTCGTAGGGCCCGATGGGAAGGAGATCCCTGTGATCCTAGTATACGGCCAAGTAGAGTTGGCCGCAAAGTATTCCCAACAGGACTGTAAACTAGACAGCCTGTTAGATGGAATCGAAGAGGAATACAATCAGTCAGATTGACTATGTAATTTTAATTGACATGTGTAATGCCTTCTAGCCGGATTGTAGATCGTTTGTCATGGCCAACCTTTTCGCTTCAACCTCGGGACCTGACGGTCCGGAGTGTGTCCGAATACCCTCGCGGTTATATAAGAACCGGGGTATGCATGGAGACTAGGCGTAGGGGTCATTAGTGCTTGAACAGACAAGTGCCCAACTAGTTATGTTATATTACATGGTTAGTAAGAAACATCTTCCATGGAGAATAGTTCCGTTAGGGGTTCCTTTCCCTGGGAGGCATGCCCTAAAGTGCATGTCCATTATGCGAAAAGAGACGCAGGAAAAACATCTGGGGGCGTATAGATAAATAAGTGAAATAAAAGATCATCTTTAGTTCACCGACCGAATATTCCCTTAAGAATGCTAGCTTTCGGCTTCACCCAGTCTGAGGTACACATCTGGCTGACCCGGCAGTAACAATCGCAGAGGTGCTCCCTTTACCACCTAGCCGAACAATCAAGAACATAGGGGTAAGCACAGGAGTCAGGCAACCCAGCTTGGCCAAAACTTAAGTCATATCGATGCATATAATGGCGAATAAAAGGTACATGCGGAAGTGTGACACATGTGTTGGGCATGAAGCCCGTATAAATAAGCTTTTGTTTAAAGAAGCCCCCAGGTTTAATGAGCGCGGGTAGCGCGTCACTTTATGAGCCTTTAAAGGCTATAAGAGAGAGACAGGAGAAGGAGATAAATGTAAGACAGAAAGTATATAAAAAATGGACAGAGGAAGGAGACGAACACAGAGTCCGGCACTAGGCATAGAATCTTCGTAGACGGGCTGCGTTCCATGGGTTCGGCTCGAGTCGGTTATCCGATGCATCTCGCAGGCGGTACGCTCCACCAGTTAGGACTTGGTCGATTATGAAGGGACCTTCCCACTTGGGCTTGAGTTTGTCCTTTTTCTTCTCCGGCAGGCATAGAACTAATTCGCCAACGTTGTAATTTTTGGCCCGTACTTCTTTGCTTTGGTATCTTCGAGCCTGCTGTTGATAGAATGCGGAATGGGCTTTTGCCATGTCACGCTCTTCCTCAAAGGCGTACAAACTGTCCTGCCGATCGAGCTCGACTTCTCTTTCTTCGTACATGCGCACTCGAGGTGAGTCATGAATTATGTCGCAAGGCAAAACTACCTCTGCGCCGTACACCATGAAGAATGGTGTGTATCCGGTGGTGCGATTCGGCGTGGTCCGCAGCCCCCAGAGTACGGAGTCAAGCTCCTCTACCCAGTGCGTTTTATATTCCTTAAGGGACCGCACTAATCTGGGTTTGATGCCGCTCATGATAAGACCATTTGCACGTTCGACCTGGCCGTTGGTTTGTGGGTGATAGACGGAAGCATAATCGAGCTTGATGCCCATGTTTTTGCACCAGAGTTTTACCTCATCGACTGTAAAGTTCGTGCCGTTATCAGTGATGATGCTGTGGGGGACGCCGTAACGGTGTACAACCCCGGATATAAAGTCTATCACCGGTCCGGATTCGGCCGTCTTAACAGGCTTGGCTTCTATCCATTTGGTGAACTTATCCACCATGACCAGTAAGTATTTTTTCTTGTGGGTTCCGCCTTTAAGGGGTCCAACCATGTCAAGCCCCCAGACTGCGAAGGGCCAAGTGATGGGGATGGTTTGGAGGGAGGTGGGTGGCATATGGCTTTGGTTTGCAAAAAGATGGCAACCGACGCATCGTTGGACTAAGTCCTGGGCGTCTGCCCGGGCCGTCGGCCAATAAAAGCCTGTACGGAAGGCCTTGCTTACAAGGGACCGAGCTGCAGCCTGATGTCCGCCGAGTCCGGCATGAATTTCAGCCAGGAGGTTCCGCCCTTCCTCTTCGGAGATGCACCTTTGAAGGACTCCGGTAGTGCTTTTCTTATAAAGCTCTCCCTCATGGACTTTATAGGCTTTAGATCGCCGCACTATGCAGCGTGCCTCATTTTGGTCCTCAGGGAGTTCCTGTCTGGTAAGGTAGGCGAGGAATGGTTCCGTCCACGGGGCGATGACGGCCATTATTACGTGGGCTGAAGGTGTTATTTCATTGGCAGAGCCTCCAATTGAGTCAGAGTGTTCGGTGTCGGGCAGTGCGTTTGGGTCCGGGCTGCTATTGCCAGGTTCCCCTTCCCATACTACGGACGGCTTGAACAGCCTTTCCAAGAAGATGTTGGGGGGGGGGACTACATCGCGTTTTACACCGATGCGTGCCAGGACATCTGCCGCCTGATTATTTTCCCGGGCTATATGGTGAAATTCGAGCCCTTCGAACCGAGCTGACATTTTTAGGACGGCGTTGCGATAAGCTGCCATTTTTGGATCCTTGGCATCAAAGTCTCAATTTATTTGGGATATTGCAAGGTTCGAGTCCCCGCGCACCTCTAGGCGTTGAATGCCCATGGATACTGCCATCCGGAGACCATGTAAAAGGGCCTCATATTCGGCTGCATTGTTGGAGTCTGTGTACATTATCTGGAGTACATACTGAACTGTGTCACCTATGGGGGACGTCAAAACGACGCCAGCCCCTAGACCGGCTAACATTTTGGAGCCGTCGAAGTGCATGACCCAGTTTGAATATGTGCCATACTCTTTAGGGAGTTCGGCCTCCGTCCATTCTGCGACGAAGTCGGCCAAAACTTGCGACTTGATAGCTCGTCGTGGCTTGTAAGTTATGTCAAACGGGAGGAGCTCAATGGCCCATTTTGCAATCCGGCCCATCGTGTCGTGGTTATTTATAATATCGTTAAGCGGCACTTCCGAGGCTACTGTTATTGAACACTCTTGAAAGTAGTGTCGCAGCTTCCGGGATGCCATAAATACCGTGTACGCAATCTTTTGATAGTGTGGGTACCGTGACTTGCACGTAGTAAGGACAGTGGACACATAATAGACCGGCTTTTGAAGGGGGAATTTGTGTCCGTCCATTTCTCGTTCGACGACGAGCACTGCGCTTACGACCTGATGGGTTGCTACAATGTATAATAGCATTGGTTCGCCAATGTTTGGCGCGACCAGGACTGGGTTTGTTGCCAAGATGGCTTTTATTTCGTCGAGTCCGGCCGTGGCTGCATCCGTCCACTCGAAGTGTTCGATGCGCCGAAGGAGGCGGTAAAGGGGTAGGGCCTTTTCTCCTAAGAGGGAGATAAAGTGGCTTAGAGCCGCCACGCATCCGGTTAATTTTTGTATTTTTTTGAGGTCCTTCGGGATGTCCAATTGTGACAGAGCTCGGATCTTGGCTGGATTTGCTTCAATTCCTCTACCGGATACAATGAAGCCCAAGAGCTTTCCGGCTGGAACGCCGAAAACGCATTTTTCCGGGTTGAGCTTGATGTCGTATGTTCGGAGGTTATCGAATGTTAGCCTCAAGTCGTCTACTAGAGATTCGACATGTCTTGTTTTAACGACCACATCATCTACGTATGCCTCCACTGTTTTGCCGATCTGGTTTGCCAGACATGTCTGAATCATGCGCTGATATGTTGCGCCGGCGTTTTTGAGCCCGAAGGGCATTGTGTTGAAGCAGAATGGGCCGTATGGTGTGATGAATGCCGTTGCGTCTTGGTCTGACTCTGCCATCTTTATTTGATGGTAGCCGGAGTATGCGTCGAGGAAACACAACGAATCGTGTCCTGCGGTAGCTTCGATAATTTGATCGATGCGGGGGAGAGGGAAGGGATCCTTTGGGCAAGCCTTGTTAAGGTCTTTGAAATCAACGCACAAGCGCCAGGATTTGTCTTTCTTTGGTACCATCACCAGATTTTCTAGCCAGTCCAGATGTTTGATATCTTTGATGAATACGGCCTCCAATAACTTGGCTAGTTCCTCTCCCATGGCCTGTCTCTTAGGTTCGGAAAAACACCGAAGAGCCTGTTTGACTGGCTTGAATCCTTTTAGGATATTTAAGCTGTGTTCGGCCAGCCTGCGTGGGATTCCTGGCATGTCTGAAGGGTGCCAGGAAAAAATGTCCCAGTTCTCTCATAGGAACTCTCGCAGTGCGGCGTCTACATCAGGGTTTAACTGTGCCCCGATGGAAGCTGTTTTATTGGGGTCCGTTGGATGGACCTGGAATTTGACTATTTCATCCGCCGGTTTAAAGGAGGTGGACTTGGATCTTTTATCGAGTATCACATCGTCCCTATTCACCGTGGAGCGCAGCGCAGTCAGTTCCTCAGCCGCTAGGGCTTCAGATAGCGCCTTGAGGGCCAATGCGGCTGTCTTGTTTTCGGCGCGGAGTGCTATGTCCGGATCACTAACGAGAGTGATGATTCCGTTAGGCCCGGGCATCTTGAGCTTCATGTACCCGTAATGGGGTATTGCTTGGAAGACTGTAAACGCTTCCCACCCTAGCAGAGCATGATATCCGCTACTGAATGGGGCCACCTGGAACGTGACCTCTTCGGACCTGTAATTATCCGGCGTGCCGAACACCACATCTAGTGTGATTTTTCCTGTACAGCGCGCTTCCTGACTGGGGATTATTCCTCTAAAGGTTGTGCTACTTCGCTCAATGTGGTTCCAGTCTATTTCCATTTTTTGAAGGGTTTCCTCATAAATGAGGTTCAATCCGCTGCCGCAATCCATGAGTACCTTGGTAAGACGAAAGCCGTCCACTATTGGACTGAGGACCAATGCGGCTGGTGCTCGGGCTGTTCAGAATTTAGGTTCGTCACTGGCGTTAAAAGTGATAGCCGTGTCACTCATGGGTTTATTGTTGCTACTTGGTAGACTTCGGCAAGGCCGCAAAGTGTTCTTTTTCGCATATTATTTGATGCGAAAGTCTCGAAGACTGTTAATACCATACTGGTTTCTCTGGGGTGGCTTTTTGTGGCTTTTGGAATTAGAAGATCTTCGCCAATTTTTGCCACCTGCCAGAGTATCCAACATGCTCTAAGGCTATGAGTTGGTGTGGCTCCCTCTGCACTGTGAATTTTACAAGGTCCATCAAGCATACTTCCAGTACGGTTCCGTGCCCTGTAGAGGGCTTTTGCTTTTTGGTATTGAACCCGGGTGTCTGACGATGATGCACCCTTTTATTTCGGACCGGGTTTGTATTCAAGGCCGGATTGTCCCAAAATTTTGTTTTGGTTTTCCAGGCACTTTCCATCGCACAGTACTTTCGTACTATGGACGCCAAGTCAGCAAAGTGTGTAATATCACGGCGACTTATGGCGTTGAGGATTCCCTTGTCCGTGCAATTATTGCAGAAAAATGAAATTGCGTCTTCCTCGCGGCAGTCCTTTATCCTGTTCATAACCAGGAGGAATCTGGCCCAGTAATGATGTACTGTTTCTTCGGGCTCTTGCCTAATTTGGGATAGATCTCTTATGTATGGGTGGGTGGGTGGAATCAAATCTGAAACCTCACCCAATCTGAGACCCAGGGGCCAAGGAGTTTCCGAACTCGGACGTTGGGATTCTTGGATGTGGCCCAATGAATCTAGTCCATCGTCTGACTTTAAGTTCAGGTCTTGAGTGATATCCTCCCCTCCGCGGGTATCCGGCTTGGAGGGATCGGGAATCCGGACATAGCTAGTCCTTAAGATAGATGAAGGGTCGCTGCACTGTCCCTCTACCACGGCAACGTGATGGGTGACCTGGGGAGAGTTAATCCGTAGCGACTCCCAGGGCGGCGATGCGATCGAAGAGCTCATTTAGGGAAGAGAGCTCCATTGGCTCTAGCTACTCGGCGAATTCCGAGCTAACGTGAAGATTGCTTTCGATGACCCGACAGGTCATCATCGGCGCAGCAGCCGAACAGGCGGTAATAAGGAAACCGCCTAGCCGGAGAGTTTGGCCGACAGCCAAAGCTCCCTTAGCAACGGTGCCATCTTTAAAGACGGGATGAGGCATCCTTCCTGATGGCGACGCCACAGAGGAACTCTCAATCAAAGCACCAATGTCGGTGTCAAAACCGGCGGATCTCAGGTAGGGGGTCCCGAACTGTGCATCTAGGTCGGATGGTAACAGGAGGCAGGGGACACGATGTTTTACCCAGGTTTGGGCCCTCTTGATGGAGGTAAAACCCTACGTCCTGCTTGATTAATATTGATGATATGGGTAGTACAAGAGTAGATCTACCACGAGATCAGAGAGGCTAAACCCTAGAAGCTAGCCTATGGTATGATTGTTGTTCGTCCTACGGACTAAAACTGTCCGGTTTATATAGACACCGGAGAGGGCTAGGGTTACACAGAGTCGGTTACAATGGTAGGAGATCTACATATCCGTATCACGAAGCTTGCCTTCCACGCCAAGGAAAGTCCCTTCCGGACACGGGACGAAGTCTTCAATCTTGTATCTTCACAGTCCAGGAGTCCGGCTGAAGGTATAGTCCGGCCATCCGAACACCCCCTAATCCAAGACTCCCTCGGTTCTCGTTCCTCAGAACGGCAGCAGGGGTCAATGCTTGACCAGTTGGTTGCATGTGCTTCTTCATCTTGTCAGACTTGGAGATGCGAGAGAGATCTTCAGACTGCACACTGGCTTCAGTGGTGCAGGCGCTTCATCAGAATCAGTGTCATCTGCAGAGTGATCCACGGCTGCACCTTGAACCTGAATGTGTGTGATGAGACCTTCAAGGTTGTAGAAGGGCCCAACAATATTGGGTTCAGCATTGCGTGTGCTGTCGGCACAACGAGCAGAGGGACCGGGGTTGAAGTCTAACCCTAGTGACTTCTTGTTCTCTTTGGCAGAAGTTTTGGCAAACTGGAAGTTGCGCTTAAAGAGATTGTCTTCACGACACCATAACAGAGAGGATGGGTCGGCATTAGCAGGCTGAGGTCCATGAATCATGCAGGGGTAGAAGCCTTGAGCAATAGCTTCGGATTTCGACTTGGGCTGAAGACCTTTGTATATAATATCTCCCCAAGGGCCCTTGATGGCATTCTTTTCAGCATATTCGTCAGTGACAAATCTGTACTTGAACCATTCCTCTGCCCAATGTCTTCGAATCCATTGGATTCGGTTCTTGCGTTCTCCATAGGTCTATTTTGGATCTGACTTGTATAACTCATAGAGATCCGGTGGCAGGTCCTTACAGTGTTTTCACGGCGCTGTCTGCCGCCCTTCCTGACTGATTTTTCTGTTGCCATGAAGTTTAGACTGAAAGGCTTCAGAACATGCAAAGGCTTCCTTCTGCTGGTCAGACAAGAATTAGCTTCGGGAGAATTGATGTGATGTTGTAAGAACTCTGCAAATGAATGCAGACTATGAGAACCAAGGGATTCTCCCACGGACATGTACTTATGACAGCATTAGTGATGCGAGGGAAGGGGAAGAGGTCATATGCATTCTCAGAAGATTTTGAAGATAAATCAGTTTAGAAGACATTGACCTCATAGTGCGAAGACATTCACTCATATGTAGAGAGTTGGTTCCAGATTTGTATGAATCCACGAATAAGTACAAGTGAGGAATCTAACTACTTTGTGAAGCATAAGTGAACATACTAGGCATGTTATGAGATGCAGAACAGGATAGATCCAACTTTGTAGGGACAGAAACCACTTGTGGTTGAAAAGGATGAATCTATCGAATAAAAAAGGACTGTAAAAAGAGTTTTTATTTACCACTCAAGGAACTGCTAGACGGAGTAGGAGATGAGGCCGAGTAGTTCGATCTTCCGTGCCCTAACTTGGCGAGGGAGGACACCTACGGAGACGGCGGAGAAGACGATGTCCGCGGCTGGCGTGAGGACGGCGTCGGTGAGGTCACGGCAGCTAAGTGCTTCGTCGTCGGCGTCGTCGAGGGCTAGCAGTGGCGCTAGGGTTTGTGCGAGAAAGAGAAGTGGAAGAAGAGATAATGACTGGGGTGTGGCGTGTATTTATAAGGATAGGGACGGCGCGGCATTATTACGCAGGTGCCCCTGGCAGTTCACATCTGAAGGACACGTGGCGATCATGCAACACATTGGAGGTTGTTCCACGTTCCCACGCATGCCTGGATTGTCAGGTGGTCGTTCCCGCTTCTCCGAGTTTCAGGCAAAAAGGATTGAGCATTTAAAACAGATTTAATGTTTGTCTCTGTATCTTCTGCTGACAAGGACGCAGCGAAGACATTCGACAGTTTCAATAGAATGCATATGATTTGGATAGATAGATTTGAGACGGGAGCATAGAAAGGTTAGGGTCCGATCACATTCACTTAGTTCAAAAGATTCAAACGAGAAGACATAGCTATAAGTGAATGTTGTAGAGGACAGAACGCAAATATATGAATATATCCAAATAAGACCAAATCAATATAGTGAAGATAAACATGAAGTCATGTTAATATTGAAGACAAACCAAATGCGAAGACTTTGCAAATGTAACGCCAACAGAAAACACTCCAAACACAAGTTTGGTGGTGGCGTTACCCACCGTATAGGAATTATTAGACCCAGACACGGCACACAATTATCGTTGCGCTCTGAAGTCAAATTCTGCGTTAATGTATTCACACTTAGAGTGTAAGTCTTCATTAGTTGAAGATATACGTTACTTCGTGTGTTGCACATCTAATTCATCAACATGCATAAGCGTTAGGATGTGTGCATGATCACAGGACATTTGAGGATTCCAAGATATTTAGCTCACACCGCAACTTGCAAAACCTTTTCCCATCCAAGGGCTTTGTGAAGATATCTGCCAGTTGCTCTTCAGTGTTGATGTGAATGATATCAATACCTTCCTTCATGACATGATCTCTGAGAAAGTGATGACGGATCTGAATGTGCTTTGTCTTCGAGTGCTGAACTAGGTTGTTGGCAATCTTGATGGCGCTTTCCTTGTCGCAGTAGAGTGGCACTTGCTTCAGATGAATGCCATAGTCTTTGAGTGTTTGCTTCATCCATAGAAGCTGAGCGCAGGAAGATCCAGCAGCAATGTATTCAGATTCAACAGTGGAGAGAGATACACAATTCTGCTTCTTTGAAGACCAACACACAAGTGGTCGTACCAGAAAGTGACATGTGCCTGATGTAGACTTGCGATCGACCTTGTCACCAGCATAATCAACATCCGAGAATCCAACTAGATCAAACTCTGAGCCCTTTGGATACCATAATCCTAGTGTTGGGTTTAAGCCAAATATTGAAGAATTCTCTTCACAGCTAAGTGATGCGATTCCTTTGGTGCCGCTTGGAATTGGGCACACATGCAAACACTAAGCATGATATCTGGCCTAGATGCACATAAATAAAGGAAATAACCAATCATTGAGCGGTATACCTTTTGATCGAACTCTTTACCATTGGCGTCAGGACCCAGATGACTTTTGGTTGGCATTGGCGTCATATAACCTTTGCAGTCTTGCATTCCAAACTTCTTCAGGCAATCTTTGAGGTATTTCTCTTGAGATATGAAGATGCCATTGCGTTGCTGCCATATTTGAAGACCAAGGAAGAACTTCAGCTCACCCATCATGGACATCTGATATTGCTCTTGCATCATGTCTCCAAACTCATCACTGTATTTCTGATTAGTGCAGCCGAAGATAATGTCATCCACATATATTTGGCACACAAACGGTTCACCATCATATGTCTTCGTGAAGAGTGTGGGATCCAGGGAACCAGGTTTGAAGCCTTTGCTCTTCAGGAAGTCTTTGAGTGTGTCATACAAAGCATGAGGGGCTTGTTTGAGGCCATACAGTGCCTTGTTGAGCTTGTAAACCATGTCAGGATGTTTTGGATCTTCAAAACCAGGCGGTTGTGCAACACACACTTCTTCTTCAATCTTGCCATTGAGAAAGGCACTCTTCACATCCATTTGATACAGAAGGATGTTATGATGATTTGCATAGGCTAGCAGTATGCGTATAGCTTCAAGCCTAGCCATAGGAGCATAATGTTTCATCAAAGTCAATTCCTTCAATTTGAGTGTATCCTTGAGCAAGGAGACGAGCCTTGTTTCTGACAACTTGACCATGCCCATCTTGCTTGTTGCAATATATCCATTTAGTGCCTATGATATTGTGTTTACGAGGATCAGGACGCTTCACCAGTTCCCATACATTTTTTAGCTCGAACTGTTGAAGCTCTTCTTGCATAGCTTGAATCCATTCAGGTTCCATGAAGGCTTCATCAACTTTCTTGGGTTCATATATTGAGACGAATGCAAAGTGCCCACAGAAATTTGCTAGTTGTGTTGCCCTTGAACGAGTGAGTGTACCAGGTGCATTGATGCTATCAATTATCTTCTCAATCTGTACTTCATTTGCAACACGAGGATGAACTGGACGAAGATTTTGCTCTTGCTGATCATTGTCATCGTTTGAAGGATAGTCTTCAGGCTAAGCATTGTCTTCAAGTTGATTAGGTGCAGAAATGATAAGTTCCTCTTCAGGCTATACTTCAGACGGTATGATTTCTCCAGTTCCCATAAGCTTGATGGATTCACTGGGTCGAATTTCATCTAGCACATTTGGCAGGTGCTCTCTTTGCGAGCCGTTAGTCTCATCGAACCGCACATCCACAGTTTCAACCACTTTATAGTGAAAGAGGTTGAAGACTCTGTAGGAGTGTGAATCCTTTCCATAACCAAGGATAAAACCTTCATGTGCGTTCGGTGCAAATTTTGAAGTGTGGTGTGGATCCTTGATGCAGCACCTAGCACCAAATACTCTAAAGTAACTGACATTTGGCTTCTTACCAGTGAGGACTTCATAGGATGTTTTCTTCAGAAGCGTGTGAAGATAAAGACGGTTGATGACATGGCATGCAGTATCAATAGCTTCAGGCCAGAACTTTCTTGTGTCTTGTATTCATCGAGCATCGTCCGAGCCATCTCAATGAGTGTTTTGTTCTTGTGTTCCACAATGCCATTCTGCTGCGGAGTGTACGGAGCTGAGAACTCATGAGTGATGCCCAATGTATCAAGATAACTGTCGAGGCCGGTGTTCTTGAATTCAGTGCCATTGTCACTTCTGATGTGCTTGATCTTGATGCCATCACTACAAAAAAATACACTTCCGTGATGACACGTGTTTGTCACAGTAGGTCGCTTTTTTTTGTCATGCATGTACATACATGAAAAATTTATGACAGAATCAAGATAGTCATACCTGTGCTGTCGTAGAAGTGTTCCATGACATTACCAAAATTATCATCATGGAAGTGTCCACTTCCATGACGATAAATCGCGCGTCACAGAAGTGCTTTCGTCAAGGGTGACCGACACGTGGCATCCATCGTAACGGAACGCCGTTAAGCTATCGGGGCGGGTTTTGGATCCGATAACCCGTTAACAGCCCCGACCAATGGGAAATTTCCACGTGTAAAATTCTTATTGGCCGGACGAAACATGTGTCAGCTCGTCAGTGGGTCAGATAGGCGCCTATGATACGTCAACACGTGGCACGGCCCAACAGAGGCCCATTCCTGTGTGAAGGCCGGCCCGTTTGACTTGGTCAAAAGCTGGCGGGCCGGCCCATGGAAAGCCTTTTAACGGCCTATTCGAATATAGCCCATTTACAGCCCGCTAACCCAAGGCCCGTTACGCCCTATCCGAATTAGGCCCAGTAGCGTCATCTGGGCCATCCAATATGATTCCAGCCTGTTTTCACTTCTGGCCCATGTATGGCCCATGACGTCTTTCGGCCCATATGAGGCCCTATGTAACTCTTGGCCTATTAACGGCCCGTGGTGAAACTGGCCCGTAATGAACAGTGTATCACTTTACACCCGTTAACGGCCCGTGGTGAAACTGGCCCGTGATGAACAGTGTATCACTTTATACCCATTAACGGTCTGTTATACCGTTGGGCCGTTTCTAGCCCATGTTATCTTCCGGCCTTCTTTAGAGCCCATTTATTCTTGGGCTCATTTCCAGCATTCGTTTACTTACGGCCCGTTACTGTCATTTTCTGCTTGTGGGCCAAATTCAGCCCGTGGTTACAGTCAGCCCGTTTGTGGTCCGTTAATACGTTGGGCCGTTTTCATAGCGTCATCAAATACGGCCTATTAACGATGGCCCGTTATGGTCGGCCTATGAATGGACGATTCCAACTCTAGCCCGTTTACGGCCAGAATGCGGTCTGTTCGGCCCATGTTTGGCCAATCGATCATACGGCCTGTATAAAGCCCATTGATGATATGACCCGTAGAAGGCCCATTGATGATACGTCCCGTAGAAGGCCCATTGTTTCTATGGCCCGTAGAAGGCCCACTGCTTCTACGGCCCGTAGAAGGCCCACTGTTATATGGCCCGTAGAAGGCCCACAGTTTCTATGGCCCGTAGGAGGCCCAGTGTCACTACAGTAAATATTAGCCCATGGTTATTGTGGCCTAGTTTTAAAAAATAGGTTATTGCAGCCACTAGCAAACCGCAGAAAAAGAACGGCACTGACTACAAGCAAACAAATAAACAAGACAACAAGGAAATAAATAAGCAAGCAACTTACACTAGGCTATCACGGCTATTACACATATTACATCCACTGGGCATCAAAGTTCATCACCAGTGCAAATATAGGGAACACAGCAGCATATAAACGCCGCAGCAAAACAAGTCCAGAACTGAAACCACTTCAGAAGAGCTCAAGAAACAATATCCTGGGTACCCTTAATGCTGGCAAGATGCTTAGCAAGCTTATTAACTTTCTCTTGTTTGGCGCTTAAGTCCTCCAGCGCTTGCTGTTGCACCAGAAAGTATGCATCTGAATTTTGCAGGGACTTCCTTAGTCCCTCGGCTTCTTGTCACATAACATCTGATCGATGTCTTTCAACTTGAAGTTGAGACTCAAGAAGCCGAACTGATTCAGGCAACGAGTTCGAAGAGCTGGTGCCAGCAGTGGTAGCCAGTAACTCGAACACTACATCAAGACAAGACTTTGGGGTTGTCTCAGTGTCTTCAATATAGTTTTTATCAGCTTTCTTGGAGACCAACAGGGATGTCTCACTATCTTGAACCTTATCTGCATTACTTCCTTTACCATTGCATAACATGGTACTCTTCTCCAATATTTTATCCGCGTTCTAAAAGAGAAACAAACAAACACATCTCAGGTTTACTAGTTCAGTAGTAAGGTGGACAGGATAACAGCATGAAACAAACATATATCTATGTAGTATGGTCACTGTATGGTCTATATCATTCTAGTTTATGTTGCCAAATCAAGATAGATATAGTTCGAATCATATCTATTTAAGACAAAGCAGCATAGACAAAACATAAGTGTGGGAAACTACACAGCAATAACAACACTTGTAATGTGCATGGCATGAGAACATAACTGTTTATTCAATTGAAACTGAAATCAACATAGAGCAAGTTACAAAAGCAAACAGCCAAACACGTTGAAGAAATAGGTTTAAAACATACCTGTTGCGCCATTGGAGTTTCAATTGCATCCTTCAAATTTGAAATTAGTTGGTATCAGTAAATACAGTGATGCAAGAGCAATGTAGTATGAACCATAGCTACGGAACCTGACCTGAGAACAATTCTTCTTCTGCTTTAAGCGTTGACTTCGGGTTCGGAGTGGTGGTCCTCGTGATTTGGGCACTGCAGTTGCCTTACTAACTGCTCGTGTTTGGGTGCTCTGTGGTGGAGATGGTGCTATGTCAACGGGAACTGGGTGTCTATCTGCTGGGGTTGGGATTAGAAGGGGTGTACCTGGTTCTCTGTCCAACTGGGTAGGGGTACAATCTGCATGAGTGTGGGTTATGTGTGGTGGGGCTGGTTCTTGGGCAAGTACAACCGTGGTTCTACCTGCATCGACAGGTAGCATGATCTTTTCTGAAGACCGTGTTTTTACTCCCACAGATACTGCCATCACTCCCTCCAATTGAAATGGCTGATAAACAAGAAAAGTAATTGAATGTACAGACATTGTAAGATAGACAGGTGCAATGGATAGTAGGGAAGAAAACAGGGCATGAAATAATTCACATTTATGTTGTCTAAGAAAACAGAATAGCATGACATAATTTCACATATATGATGGCTAATTAAACAGGATAGCATGACACAATTTCACATGTATGATGGCTAACTAAACAGGATAGAATGACATACTTCAAAATATGATGACTATGTAAACAGGATTACATGATATAACTATACGATGTGTCTATTAAAGTGGTTGGCATGTCATAAATCACAAACATGCCGTCGATGGAAACATGATGGCATGATATAATTCACGGATAGAATGACATAATTTAACTATGATGACTATGTAAACAGGATGAGATGATATAACTATATTATGTCTTTAGAAAATGGGTTGGCATGCCATAATTCAGATACATGCTGTCTATGTAAACATCATAGCATGACATAATTCAAATATATGATTTATATACTAAGGAAGTGAGCAGAGGGCAATCGCATATATGATGTGTCAACTAAGAAGATGGCATTCAATATTGTGTATATGATGTAAAAATTAAGCATTGCAATACAACATATGCATTATATGAGTAATATAACCCTGCCAAGTTTGAGCATACACCTCAGGGGGATAATAGGACTGGTCATCTGCCTCTGAATCCTCCTCTGAAGAGCTATTTGTAACCAGCAAGATATCTGCTTCAGCAGGTAGCATTGTCTGCTATGAAGACCTTGCTTTCACTCCAGATTTCTCCATCACCAATTCAAATGGCTGATGCACAGGAAGAGTAGTTGAATATACAAACATTGTCGACAAAAGCAATGAGAAATACAAAAAAAGGATGGCATGATATAATTCACATATATGACGCTTGCCTAAACAGCATGGCATTGCATAATTCACATACATAATGCCTTGCAACAAGATAACATTGCATAATTCACATATATAATGTCTTGCAACAAGATGGCATTGCATAATTCACATATATGGTAATTAGACACTAAACAGGTGGCATTCACACAAAGCATGTCTAAACTAATAAAATGACATAGCAATGCAAGATACCATACGCATGATATGAGCAACATAACCCTGCCAAGTTAGGGCATGCACCTCGGGGGGGGGGGGAATATGACTGGTCATCTGTCTCTGAATCCTCCTCTGAGGAGCCATTGGTAACCAGCAAGACATGCGCTTCGTCAGATAGCATTGTGTGCTCTGAAGACCTTGTTTCCCCTCCAGATTTTTCCAGGACCGTGCCAAATGGCTGATGCACAGGAAGAGTAATTGAATGTACTAAAATTGTTGACAAATTTAACACTTAATAAAAAATGATGCATGATATAATTCACATATAAGATGAGTGGCTAACCAGGGTGGCATTGCAAAATTCACATATATGATGCCTGGCTAGACAAGATGGCATTGCATGATTCACATATACGATAAAGAAACTAAACAGATGGCATTGACACAAAGCATGTCTAAACTAAGCAGATGACATCTTTAATGTATACAGTAAGCAATGCAAGGCACCATATGCATGATATTACCAACATCAGCATGCCAAGTTAGAGCGAAGACCTCATGGGGTAAATAGGAGTGGTCTTCTCCTTCTGAATCCCCCTCATAACAGTTATCTTCCTCTTGATTACGATCCGAAATGGGTGGAGGGGGGGCTGCCTTTGCACCCACCTTGGAACGACGTCTGCATGAAATTTTATTGCCACGCAAGGCTCATCTCTTGTGCTCTACATGATCAGTTCCATTGTGTACAATAACTGGCATGCATAGGAATAAAACATAGTGAGATTATGTAAGGAGTGCATGCACAAATCCAGAGTGATGGTAGCAAACTATGGATAGACCCAAAACCAATGATAGCAGGCAGATAATAGCTTTGGTTAAAAAATACAGATAATGGCTCCTTTAATGTTTGTTTGCAACCAACATGAAACTCATAGTAGACACCGGAGATTAACCAGATAGTAGACAGATAGTACTGATTGATGCCCCAATATGTACCCCACAACCATTTAAAAACTCAAGTTTCAGCATTAGTTTGGAACTGACTCGGAGTCTAATAGGTGAACACGACAATAATGTAGCATGTCATCATATTAAGCGATGCGTAACGTAAGAAGACACGGAAGAGTGCGACCTCTCTTGCGGACCCGTGTAGTCCTCAAGGTCATCTGCTCAGTTGATGATGGTAATGCAGTTGCCGTGGCTGCCGGCGGCAGGGAAGAAGATCTGAGGCGGCGAAAGACAGTCTGGAGAGCGGATCCCTGCTGTGGTGAACCCTTCCGTTCTTGGAGCAGCTGAGCTAGGGTGGAACACAGCGCCGCAGGAGCAGGACAAACCACACAAGGTTTTCTTTGACACATATCTGTAACAGAAGTAATTTAGTAAGGGCTTGTTTGAATTTGAGGATTCTAACAATGCAGGGATAGGAAATAGACAGGAATAGGATAGGAATACACGTGCAAAACAGAGAATTTAAAAACACAGGATTTCTGCCAATCTGGGTGTTTGATTCACAACAATTGGAAGATCACAGGATGCAAAAAAGCATGGTGAGATTAAGTCAAACCACAAGAAAATGTACGGTTATAATGCTATTATGCTACTATCTCTTAGTCTTGTGCTTGATGAATAGGAATATGAAAAGGAGGAGAAGTGGAAATTAGAATTCCTACGGTTTTTCTTTCAAGGAGACACTAAAGGAAAAAATCCTACAGTTTTCCTTTGCTCCATTCCTTTGCACCAAATTCATGAAAAGTAGTACCATAGGAAACTTTCCAATTCCGATGTTTTTCATTCACTTTTCCTTTCAAGCACTGGCGATTCTAGTAGGCAGGCTTGAGCAAGGAAAATCCTACACTAAAAAAATGTTTTTGTGCTACTTCTATTACTTTGGACCCAGGCCACTGCCATACTAGCTCAACTCCCAGGCCCATCGACAAATGCACAGCTGAAACGCGCAGAGATAAATAATGATGGCGTTCAAGAGAGTCCATCACGGATAGCTAAGTTGCCTGGTACCTCACTGCTTATCATATAGTAGGATAAAATAATCGTATTTCCCGTTACTACGAGTGCTCAGTGGACAATATATATATATAACATGTAGAGTAAAAAAGAGATGCAACAAGTGTAGAACCTCTTTGGCGAAGCCATGTCGATCTCAGTGTGATTGGGTTGGCCGGTGAGGATGCTCCGGCTGACTTGGCTGTCGGAGGAGGGGAAGAAGATCTTAGGCGTCTGGAGATGGAGCCCGAGGTACTGCTCCGCTGTGATGGAGGGTTTCATCGTTGGAGCAGCTCCTGTGAGTTGTACGACGCCGAGGCTGAAGCAGGACAAGAGAGACAACGAACAACGTTAACCTGGGTGGAATTCTAATAGCATCTCCAATACATGACGTAAAATACATAACCACAAAGTGCTAGATGTAAAATACATTAGCCGCTCATCTCTGAACTTAACTGTCGAAACTGAACTTAACTGTCGAAACTGAACTTAACTATCAAAACTGAATTTTGCTGTCGAAACTGAACGCACTAGCAAGGTAAGGCTACACGTCGGTCGACTGACTTTTTCATCTCTGGTCAGTCAATTTTCCAGCCGTTGGATACGAAATCAAGGGCCTGCAGTTCATCTTCAACCTCCACCCCCCTGAGTCGGCCAAACAGCAACCCCCCGCCGCCCGCGGCCGGCGGTGCGCCGCCCCGCCCGCCCCGAAAACACTCCCCACCGCCGGTCCGCCGCCGCCCCGGCCATCCCTCTAGGCCACCCCGTGCCGAGATTTTTCTCCGGCGATCCCCATGCCACCGCCCCACCAACGCCCCGCCACCGCTGGCGACCACCGCCCCCATCCTGAACCCTAAGATAGATAGTGGGGTATATCTCCGGCGAGCCCCCCTCCCCGCTGCGGCTGGTTCTTCCTTCACCCCGGCGAGGCCCCCCACCACCTGAAAATCGACTGACCCAAAAGTCAATTCAGTCGACTGAAGTGTAGCTAAATCGGAGCAGCATCACAAGCAAGAGCAAGAGCGAGAGCAGCAGCGCAAGCAAGAGCAATAGCAAGAGCAGACCAGGCAGGGGACCGAGAGCAAGAGCAGAGCAGCAGCGCGAGCGAGAGCTAATGCAGCAGTAGGTCCTACTGATGTGGATGTCGCCGCCGAGGGAGCGACGCCGTGGAGGAAGTGGACGGCGACGCCGCCGTGGATGGAGCCGCGCCGTGTCGGCTCGGGACCGAGCGCCGGCAGCACGGTGAGATCGAATCAAGAAGAAAATGCGGCGATTAGTGTACAACCTCTTTGGTGGCACCGATTAGGCCGCAGCTTCATTCGAGGAAACAGTGATGATGATGCTCTTCCGGTGGTGCAGGTGAAGACGGCGGTGTGGGAATGGAGGTGGCGTGAAATACGAGGGGAACGTCGGGGCAGCTCCTTGGAGGTGGAGGACGGGGGTGGCTGAACCGGCGGGACGATGAGATCGACGACGGATCCTCATCCGGTAAGGTGGATGAGGGATGTCGAGGTGTTGCTGTGGATGACGTCGTCAGGGAAGAGGCTCCGGCTGGGTGGCGGACGGAGCAGTGTGTGGGGTTTCGTCGCGGATTTTCGCGGCCTCGGTGTACGAATGGGTGGGCGTATGGGATGGCAGTGGGGAACCATGGCTTAGAGACGCGCTTGTCCGAAATGTGGGGTAAGTTACGAAAGTACCCCCACCGATTTGAGGCGGTTCTTTCGGTTCAGGGGTACCACGGGCATTTCATGGGTCTGGATTTCACAGGAGGTGGGAGTTTTCGCGCGCGTTGTAATTTCGGAATAGCAAGGCGCGGGTTGACATGGAGGGAGTTGCGGAGCACAACGATACAAAGATATATCTTAAATATTTCGGGCTAACAAGGCGCGGGTTGAAGAGGCGGGAGTTTCGCAGCACGATAGACAGAGACACTAGCTTGAATTTTTGGCATAACAAGGCGCGGCTTGAAATTTCGGAAGAACAAGCTTAACGTGTACCCCAAAAAAGACAATTTGCACCTCAACACGCACAACACACACACAAACACCATTTATACTAGAGTAAGGTACACGTGCATTGCATGCATGATATTTGGCAACCAAATTATGAATAAATACCACATTATAGCATGCAAGCTTTGAGTCATATATGCATGATGTAGATGTTCATTTAATCCTTATAGTTCATTTCATTCAAAATCATCTAGTTTTTATAAGAAAGCTAATCTATTTTAAGATTCATGGAATTGTGCATCGTAAGACATAAAGTAAAAACAAATAATGGCAAATCATGTAGAAAAACATTTGGCCAATTCTAATACAGAATATTCTAGAACAAGTAAGAAGTGCTTGTGTTTTGATGTTTGTGCATTATGCTTAAGTTCAACCATGGAGTCTTCTAGATTATACATGTGGCGAAATCTGGTGGAATCTAGATGATATCCAACTGCCAGTAGTGCTCAAATTTGCCATGTTTGGACCATCGGATTCGCCTGATCCAATGACCATCTTTCAAAGTTAAAGTTACCCGCACACAATATAAAAAATATATAATATATATAGGGGTATAGATATAGATATGTGATGCAAAAGCCACCCATCATCTCCAATTAGAATAGTGTGTCCATGCACGGATGCGACGTGGCCAAATGATGTGTGCCATCGGTATCTCAAATTCAAATCAGTCTGACCTTGTTCAATGTGTATACATTACAACATGCTCATTTCCAAACCAAACCGCGCAGATCTCCGTTATATTCATGCATGCATGGGTTTCAAACATCAGGATCTCTTATTCAAATATTTGAATTCAACTTTACATTGATTGTGACCTCACCTATTTAGCTATTCTTTTACACCCACACAGTAGTCTTCTCTTTATAATTGTACCACTAACTTTCTCTCATGCATGCATGCACACACACTACCAGTCGGCATTATCCATCGCATGCATGCAATCTTTTTCTTCAGGTCGGTCTCCCATGAAGGCACACACCAACACACATCCCCCTCTCCATCATATCGGGCATTCTTTATCTCTCACGCGTGCATGCGCAACGATCGATGTTCCTCTATGTATGTGTGTATATAGCTAGGTCTTTCATAGTTTTCCACACAAATCGATCAGTCGATATATCCAGTGAGGTCTCACCCTCTTTCCCACGTCCACATTGATCAATCTATATCTCTCTATATAGGATTAACATATATAGCTAATACACCCACATTAATTATGTATCCAACGTCCCCCTCTCATCATCCATGCCTTCCTCTTCATCTCTCAGACATGTGCACAATGGCGAAGACAGGGGGCAGTAAGGGCCCTGCCCCCCTCCCCCCCTAACATCACTATATATCAAGGCTAATATGAATGTGATCATTAGACAATTGCTGCTAAAAATGGTTTAAGTTCATGAATTGACCCTCCTTGTAAAGGATTAGCAATGCTTGGCCCCCTAGCTCATTTATTTTTCATGGCTCCGCCACTGCGCGCATCAACGCACGTGTTCGCCCCCTCTCTCTAAATATCGATCTCCACTTGTGCATTCCTTCATAGTCTCCCTCCACTCGGCCCCTCGCACCATCTTCTAGCCCACCCACCAGATTTTGCCACATGTACAATCTAGCAGACTCCATGGTTGAACTTAAGCATAATGCACAAACACTCGTACAATCCTGCGTTTTTTCGATGCACAAACCTCTTTGAAAGAATTCTGCATTTTTTCTATGCACAATCAAACACTCGTACAATCCTGTAGGATTCAAGACGACATTCCACTATAATCCCATGTTTTTCCTATTCCCGCGTTCTTAGCTTTTTTTATAAAAACTAATTGATTTTGAATGAGATGAACTATAAGAATTAAATGAAGGGCTACATCAGGCATCTATGACTCAGAGCTTACATGCTATAGTGTGGTATTTATTCATAATTTGGTTGCAAAATCTGATGCGTGCAATGCACGTGTACCTTACTAGTATTTCGAGTTTGTGCAAAACACGTAAACTAGAATACCAATTGCACGCTACACAGTGTCTCTCTTACAGTACATGAAGCCACATGGCACATGTGTAGGCGTTGTCGCAACCTCCTTGCGTGGATTGATCACAGTGACGTGTTGCTGGTTCCAGAAGAATGTACTCGTCCTCCCTGAGCCATACTGGCGGTACATGCATGAAGCGAAATGTGCACGCACTCATTCCTCGCACGCACACGCGGGTAAACGGGCGGACGCAATTTTGTACCAAGATCCACCCCATGTGATAATTTGACGCATGTAAAGTCGTTCACTTCATTGATGGTCGATTAATATAGCGCATGCAAATTGAGTGGACGTGAGGGCGGAAGAAAGACATTATTACTCCACTGCACGCATGCGAGTAGTTAAAACGTGGGTTGCTAGTAGTACTTCCATTGGTCTCCTTCATATTTTGTGCCAATTTTTGAAAGTAACATACTACTCAATATTTACGCATTTGAGGAGTGTAGTACTTGAAATTTATGTTCCGCTAAACTCATCGGGAGCCGTTTTGGGCCTCGAAACCAAAACCATCAATTAATCTTTACCTTGTTCCCATCACATTCGAAAGCCTTCTCACACCTACTAGTAGTATGTACCAAACCTGAACGTGTTCCCACTATGCAGGTTATAGTACTAGTGCTAGTACTTAGGTTATAAAAAGGGGAACTACCTAACCGAAAATCACTCTACCTTTCCTCCTCATAAGTGCTTCTTCTTCGTCCATCGTTGCCATGGCCGATGAGCGGAGCTCTAGGTCGAGAACTACTCGTAACAAGGGAGCGGCAACCAAGGCTGTGGAAAAAAAGAGAGGGCTCGCCGCCACGCAGAGACCTCGAAAGATCTCTCACGGGCAGGCGATGGCTCCCAGGAGCGCCCTAGCCGCGGAGGCGAACATGCCGAGCCGGCGGAGCTGGAGTCGTTATCCCTCGACGGCATGCCCGATCAGCTCAATAAGCAGAAGGAGTTCACCAAGGCTTGATGGAGTTGCTGAAGGAGAGCCTCGACGACATGCCCGCTGAGCTCAGTCAGCAGGGGGAGTTGACTGCCGGCTTGGTGATGCTGCTGAAGAAGAGCATTGCCTTGGAGAAGAAGGCGACCAGCGAAATCCTGCGACTTCGGGAGGACAATGCGAAGCTCTGCCATGAGATCGACCTGTTGAAGGAGAAGAATGCCGGCTGGAAGAAGCTACATGAGAATAGTAGTTCCTCGATGAAGATGCTGCAGGCCCTCGCCATGGAACAGAAGGAAGAGTTGGTGAAGCTCCGCATCAAGCACCCGGCTGCTGTCAAGGTACGTAATATGGCTATGGAACAGATGATGAAGGCTCACATCGAGAAATGCCGCGTCATGGACACAATGATGAAGATGGCGGAGGAGACGCGCAAGGAGATGGAGGTCGTGCAGGCGATGAAGACGCAGTTACGACTTCGCGGCGAATTAGATCATTTGGGGTGATAATCTTCCTTCTTCTTTTGCTCTTGTGTTTCATCTTTTGCTTCGGGTGTTTCGCTGCACGTGTCACGTTCTCTGCGAGGCATGAATAGAACAATGTTTTTTGAGGGAATGAATAGAACAATGCTAACAATGAGATGACTAGCAAATTAGATCATTTTTTATCGCCATATGGCACTGGGCTGTCGTGTTTCGTGCTCCTCCGTCGCAATACTACTCCAGTGGAAAACTTGAGTATACCGCATGGTTCTTTGCTCCTCCTTGATCAGGTCGTCGGCACATTTATACGAGCAGTCAAATAACAAGGCCCCGCCTTCCAACAGTAATGAGCCATCAAATCACAAAGGCCCTCGCCTCTCGTGAAACCGACCAAGCTAGACTGCCCCGCCCTCTAGCCTTTTAAAAAATGTATACTTTTGTACAGCAGTAGTATCGATGGATTGCGCCATGGAGCAAAACTTGAAATTAAAAAAAAGGTGGTACATATAGAGAGCGCTGTCGCCAAATTATGCATATAGTACTATTAAAAAGGCTAGTCACAATAATGGTGTCCAGCACAACCCACCCCTCAAATAAAACTAAGAGGGTGCTTGGATACGTTTTAGTCACATGACTAAAAGTAGTGGGACTAAAACATGCTAGCCTCACCCATGCTTGGATCCAAATACTAAAAAGGCTAAAATCAAGTTAATGAGCATTTATTATCCTCCAAACCCTCCAATCCAGAACTCGCCTGTGTTAAAGGAGAGGAGTTAAATGGGTAGAGAGAGGACTAATCCACATTTTAGTAGGGGTACCCCTGACTAAAAAAATTTAGTCTCAAGACTAGTGTTAGCCCCTCTTTAGTCAGGGGTGCTTGGAACTTTAGCCTCTTAAAGAGACTAGTTTTAGTCAGACTAAAATAAGTCCCTTGGATCCAAGCACCCTCTAAGCATCCTGGAATTCTTTGACAAAACTAAGCACCCTGAAATTCTTCGACAACTAAACTGCTGGCTATATGATGTTGGCCATATATATTGTAAGTATATAATGTGAAGAAACGAGTGGTAGTACTATACCAACTAAAAGATGAAATGTAAGAAATACTAGTATGTACGTACTGAAGAGTTAAAGTAACAAGAAGAAACATAACATAGTTCTGCTGGGGGCTCAGCACAACACACCCCTCAAATTAAATTAAGCACACCTGAAATTAAACTTTGCAACTGTTTCGGTAGACACTGCATTAGAACCACCATGAGAAATGACACTGCCACCTTACTCAGAGTCCTCATCCACGTCCTCGACTTCATCCTTGTCCCTCTTCCTCTTGGCCGATACTTCTTTGCTTGAACCGCACACTTGGCTGTTGCTCTTCATCCAACCCTTGTAGATATTGAAGCAAAGGTAGCCATCCATTGCAGTGTACTGGATGTGGTCTATATCTAGTACATTCCGCTGCCATGCATGACGATGAAACGTGTATGGAGGTTTCACCAGTTTACCGTATGAAGGATGAACCATGGCTCCTGCCAGGGTCAGCATTGAAGGCTGATGAGAGGGCACCAGCCGATTCTTCTGGAGGTCGAAGGGGTTGCCTACAACGAGGCCTATCCGACCTAGGATTTCTTTGTCGTTACCAAAGTCTACAGTAACGAATTTTACTAGGTTGCTCCCGAGGAAGTCCTTAAAATCCTGGCACTCAATGTCGGCATGGCATATGTGGTAGACCAAGCATAAGTCATGCACGCAAACCTGGATCAAGGCGGGCCATTTCCTCTTTTCATCCTTTAGATCCTTCTCTCGTTCCAGGACTATGGTGTACTCAACATCTAGCCCAGCGACCCACTCATCATCTGAGTTTTCGAACATGCGTCTGAAGCGAGAAAGGCATCCTTTCACCGTCGTGGAAGAACGGGTGTAGATGATGTCGAACTCATCGCCGGTGATGGTTCTAACCTTGTAATCACCGCCGATGATGGAGATTTGGGACGCCATGGATTTGGGAGGAGGGTTAGGATTAGTGGAACTACCGTAATGTGAATGGACGGGATGACTAGGAGCGAACCGCCATAGTATTGAAGGACGTGCGGGGACGAGTAGGAGCGAACTGCCAGCGTGCGAACGGCAGGGTAGTGGCTTTCCATTCTCCATGATACGGGCTTCCGAGAGCCCTTGGATCTGAGATCGAACGGTTGCATGGCGTGATTCTAGACCTATGGGTGAATATCCTATCCTGGAGGGTTATTCTTCAAATTTTCAGCAACTTAGCATGCGACCATTTGATCTCAGATCCAAGGGCTGCCAGCAGCCCTATCATGGTCGCGCCTACCACGACCGTCGCGTCGCTCGCGCGGTCGCACCCTTGGAGATTTAACACGGTGCGTTAGGCTATTTGATGTTGGCATGTGATACATAGTCATCACTTAGTCACTCATACTACAACAAGGTTGGCTATAAGTGTATTTTTTGTTACTCCTCTCTATCTCTTTCTTCGTACTCAAGGAAGAAACGGTGCTAGTAAGAGCGTGTATTTATTGCATTTGCCAAGGAGTGACGTCTTCCAATTAAATGGTGTTGCTAAGTTTGCTTCATTTAATTAGCTATAGACTCAAAATTGTCTTTTCACCTAGGTACATGCGCTTAGCACCGTTTCTTCCTTGGGTCACCAAACTAGTCTCTCTCTTCTTGATTAACTTGCCACATCAGACTTTATGCCTATGTGGCAAGCTTAAGCACCTGTAGGAGCAAGTAAAAGTAAGTACAATAGTGCACTTTACATGGCATTTTTGCATATGTGGAGGAAAGAGAGGCAAGGAAAAAGTGGAAAAGTGGGCTCTCATGCAAGAGCCAGCCTCTACTACATGGTGGAGCATTGGGAGAGGCACCTGTATGGAGGTGGTTAGGAATCTGGGAGACTCACGTCGGTCGTAGCGCCGCAGTTAAAATGATAATGGCAAGTCAAATCATGGGGCCCCACCTGTCCAGCAGTAACTCGCTATCAAATCACGCAGCCCTACGTTTGTAGCAGCCTACTCCCTCGTCTTCTCGCATCTCTGTCGAACCGACTAGGCGGAACTTCCCCGCCGCCTACCGCGCAGGAAAAGCCCCGCCCTCGACTTTTAAATACTATACAGTATACTAATTTTGTATCCATGGATTGCGCCCGCGCCATGGAGCAAAGCGTCTAGAAAACGGAGGAGACACGGTGGTCTTGCAATAGAGAAGAGGGAGAGGCGAGACGGTGGTTTTGGAATGGAGATGATGGAGAGGAGAGGAGGTGGTTTTGCAATGGAGAAGAGGGAGAGGAGCGTGCGGCAGCGATTTAGGATTGGACGAGAGGGTCGGCGCACTCTGACTGGATCAAAATAAAAATCAATTTACCCTTCAATTAAGAAAGCGACCCCACATTAACTAGTCTCCCAATCTAAATGCAGCGCCGCTCCTCTCCTTTTCCATTTCAAAACCACCGCCCCTCCTCTCCTGTTCCAGTCCAAAACACAGCGTCGCTCCTCTCCCGTTCTAATCCAAAACCAGCGCTGCTCCTCTCCTCTTCCATTCAAAAACCACCGCCGGCGAGTGAAGGTGCTGTGGAGAAGTAGATTGATGGAGGAGTACAACCGATACGTGAGGATCGTAGATGGTGACCCTGTGAAGCTAGCTAGGATGTTGGAGATACAGTCTTGGTTTGACAACAAGGACCAACTAGCGGCGACGGCGACATCCTTGGCCAAATATCTGCAACAGAGCGAAAAGGCGGCGATACTCCCGGAGGGAGTCGTGCCGGAGTATATAGAGCTGCTCCTCTGGGCCATGGAGCAAACAGATTCACCGAATCCGATCGTGAGGGAGCGGTGGTGGGAGTATCGATCCCAGATGGAGCATCCACCAGAGATTGAAGGATCGAGCATCTACAGGGTGTCGTTTGTGAGGGTGTCCTGCTAGAGCGAGCCGGCGGAGTCTTCGTCGACCGAACCCAACTGCAAGAGGAGAAAAGCAGTTGGCCCGACGACGCTTCCCTGCCATCGTCTCCCTCGCCATTCACATCGTCTCACGGGGCGGCTGTCTGCCACTGAGGAATAGGAGGGGGCTGCCACCACCCCCCAGCCCAATAGTCGGGCAGGTTGTGAATTGTCAGGAGGAGCTTAGGGTTGTCAGTATTTGCAGGTTGTGAATTGTGTTTTGTGTTGTGTATTTTGAGAGTACTTTCAGATATGAATGTCTTTTGAATTTCAGATTTGCAGTATTGAGCATATGAAGTATTTTATGAATTCTAGAGATCTATTTTTACTTTTTTAGCACTTAAAAAATGTAGTTTCATAGGAGTATAAAAGTGCAGACAATGTGATTCTCAGAGAAGAAACTGCAAGTTTCAGTTTCAGATTAGAAACTGCAAGTTCAGTTTCAGATAAGAAACTGCAACTTTCATAGGCAGATCATTTATATTAACACGGCCTTTTCAAACAGGGTTAACATCATGTTGGAAGTTTTATTCATGGTCGAAAATGGAACTACCAGCCAGTTAACATCATGCTGATCAACATTCATGCATAGCACATCTTCATATGATGCACAGTCAAAATGCCCACACAATATCGAGTGTGCGAAACACACAGAAAACGAGGGACGAAGTTTGGCAAGTGTTGGACGTGGTTTTGGGCTGCCCTGTCTAGGCTTTCATTTTTAACATGCGCAGCCCATGACCTCGGATAGGAGGTCCATAGGCCTGTTTGCATTTTCTTAGGGCCGTCATGTATCGACCGGCCTATGGACCTCCCATCCAAGGTTTTATTTTTGGCAGCCCAAATTATGCATTTTTTGAAGAAAATGCAGAGGTATGTTCTATTTTTCTATATAAGAATAGGAACGCCAGGTCCAACTTATGTTTCCCTTCTAACTATATTATATATATTTAAATTATTTTATATGTTGACTGTTTAGTTCACATACTCCCTCCTTTTCGGTTTATAGGGCTTATCTCAAAATTTTAGTTTTTCAATTTTATAAGGCTCAATTTGGTTGTTTTCCATCACATGTTCAGATTCCAAGGTGCATTAAATCATTGCATGAAAGTATTAAGAGAAAATTGACCGATGCATGTACTTTATGCATGCATGCATTGCTATTTATGCATTGATAAACATAATTTTTTGAGGAAAACAAGTGCATTAATTAGGTGCTTTTGCAAACTACAAAAAGTATTCCACCATTCATCATCTACCTTGGTTGGTGAGATTTTTGAATTGAGCCCTATAAACCGAAAAGGAGGGAGTAATTGGCAAATAGATCTCGCCGCCACCCCTCGCCTCCTGACTCCGGGCACGCCTGCCCCTCTCAGCAAGTCTGCTCGCGCGCCCCATGGAGTCGCCGGCCATATCCACTGGGGAATGGCTGGAAGACAGGCAGATGTACAAGATGCATCTCCCACATGTCTACAAAGCCTTCCCGCGGATGCTCTAGCCGCTCGACTCCGTCGCGCCGGCGGTGCTGCGGGAGACTCGAGGGAGGAGATGGAGGGAGCGGGCGATGCGGATCCGCGACGACGCTCTCTCCTGGACCTAGTGCACGCGCGAATGGAGGGAAGCAGAGGAGGAAGCTGCGAGGGAGGAAGCCGAGGAGGGACCTAATCCGTTCTCTCACTCGCGCAGGTATGCTAGGATGTGCAAGGATCATGTGGATTGGGAGCTGCTGAATCTAGCCCTGCGGATCTACTTCGAAGGAGATTTCTCGGAGAAGCACGGGATGCCCCACCCAGTGAGCCGCCGATTGCGTTCGTTTGATGGGCAAAGGAGAAGTGAATTCAGGAGATCCACGCCATGCTGCGAGATGGGAATGCTTGACTGGACTCCTGCCCAACTACAACAAAACTGTCGCGTAAGGTCGCTTTTTCTGGGACGCTTTTTAATTCGCCTCTACATCCATGGACACTAGCAAAATAAAGACGCTTCTTAAGACGATTGAAAGGCGCTACACAGTTATTATAAGAATTAGGTATTTATAAAATAAATATATATTTTAAATAAGTTAAGGACGAATTTTGAGACGTTTCATATGTGGCTTTATCTTTGGTATATAATTTTGGCGCTGCCAAATTAGTTTTGGTTTACCGCTTTTTTATGGATGGTTCCCGCGTTTATTTTGGATTTTGTTCACTAACTAAAACTGGGGTCGTCTCCCACGCACCCCATCTTTTCCGCTCCCAGTTTCTAGAACCCACCATATCCAATCTACGGCGGCTCCAAGCCTCGCCCCGAGCGGTGCCCTCTGCCGGCTATGTCTGGTCTCCTCGGTCGACGACCTCACCAGTCAGGGTCGGTCGGCTTCCCTTGTCCTCCCCGTCCCCTGGCCGCACCTCTCCTGGCGTCGTCCTCAACGTCCGCAAGCCAGGTCCATGCCGGCGTCATCCTCCTGCAAAATTCTGCCACATCAAGCCAGCGCACCCTCAAATCCCATCTGCTCTATCAAGCAGGTGCTCCCTCGAATCCCATCTGCTCTACATTTTACCATTATATCTTTACATCTTTCAAGTACGCATCTCATGCTTCTTATATCCAGATTAGTTTTTCTTTTTGCGGGTGCATATCCAGATTAGTTGTCACCAAATCTCACCGTTAAGACAAACCAACATCAATCAGGGAACTCATGTATCAGATTCAGATCTGATGGAGCAACCACATTGGTGGTGCGTCTTGCAACTTGTGTACACATTTTCTGCTCTTTATCCACTCTGTAATTTATGAATTTGGTAGTTCGTCCTTTTAGCGGAAAAGGAGCGAGTACATTAATCTGGTTTACTAGCAGGTGCTACCTCGAATCCCATTATGCCAGTATGATAGAATGACTTGCCATTAAGCAGATTGCATTTACTTGTTGTAAGAGAGATCTACTTTAATCTGCTATCACAACATGATTCCTATATCTATCTTTTAAGAGCAATTTGATAAAATTACACTTTTTTCCTCATACTTTGGTCCTATGACACACCTTTCATTTTCTTTGATAAAATGGCATACTTTAGATTGATAGTTGGCCAAAATGGCACAAAGTGATCTTTTTCCTCTATTTCTAGATCAAAGCCTGCACGTTAGATTATTTGGGACGATTTTGCCCTCCCATACCAAAATTAGCCGTGAGACAGAAGGAGAGGAACAACAGGGCTGCCACCTCGCCATCCTTCCTCCCAGGCGCCACTCTTCTCCTGTCGTCGCCTTGCCGTGCTCTGCCCGCCCGCCCGTTCATGTGGAGGAGGAGGTGTGGATGTGTCGTGGTAAGATCGATGCTCCCTCGCCAAGCGGCGGAAGGCAAGCACCGCTCCTTACTCTTGCCGCACCATTCTTTCAAAGTGTGCCTCGACATCTTCTTCATGCTGCCGTGTGACCCTTTGTCATGCCCTGATGTCGAAGCTACCGTGCATCGTGCTGGGCGTCACTTTTGTAGTTTGCTCGCTTGCATTGGTCGCTCGAGCTGCTAGAGCGTCCGTTGGTCGCTCATGTCGCTAAAGCTACTCTAGTTGTAGCTTCTGTACTTGCTCAATGCTATCTCTGTAATGGATGTAATTGCTGCCTGAAGAAAGTAATTGGCTCTAAATGTTCATACGAGTTGCTAGCTTAGTTGTAGCTTCTGACAACAACAGGATATGGATGCTTGTTGATTTAGATGTTTAGGTAGCACACTTTGGCAGCATGTAGGGATGTAATCAACATGCACGTGATATGGCACACTTCACAACATGGGGTAGGGATGTGGAGTTGCGAGGATAGGATGACTTGATAGCAGGAATCAAACTGCAGGGTCTGAAAAAGAGTCCACTGTTTGTTGGACACACAGGGGAACAGCTGCGGCGAGGCGATGGCAAGAGAATGGGCTAAGCATGGAGAGATGGCAATGGAGGACACACAGCGTGTCGATAGGAAGGATGGCGGCGCTATTCTTCCTATCCTCCTATCTCGTGCCTATTTCTTGTATCGACCGATAGGTTCAATGGAACTAGAGTAAACAAGCTAAAGGGCAAAACTGTCCCAAATAATCTGATGTGCGGGCCCATACGTAGAAATAGAGCGAAAAAATTGCTTGTGCCATTTTGTCTAGCTATCAATGAAACATGTGCCATTTTATCAAAAAAAATGAAAGGTGGGTCATACGATAAATGTACGAGGAAAAGTGTTGTCATTTTATCAAAGTTGCTCATCTTTGATTAACTATGTATAGTTTTAGCTTACGCAAACCAGCGTCTCTTGGCTTGCCCTACTACTTACGAAGCAAAATGACATGTCTATGTGGTCTACACTTTATTATTTATACATGGCTTCACATGACTTTGTGCAGCAGACAAGGCGTACTTCTTGTTTCACCACTAATGAGCTGTACATATTGTTTTCATGATTTATTTTTACTTTAGCTACATAGATACTCAGTATGTTTCATAATTGTACCATTTGAGGAAGTGTTTATGCATCTTAATTACGCATGAGTAAGATCAGAACAAGCCAAGGTATGTACATTTCGAAATATATCCAAACAAGATATAGTTTCAGTCAGTTGAATCACATACGCTTGCATGGTTATGCCAATTGTTGTTTGCCTGCCAATCTGATACTACTTTGAAACATTTTAGGTCAAAAAGACAAAGCTGACCACTCCAACACAACCTAAGACATTTGTGCTCCAAGAAAACATCGAGACATTTGTAAGGAACATCTCTCACGGTTTCATCATAGAACATTTCATCTTGCACTAATCCAAAAGCTTATGTTCTAAACTTCTTTTTGTTATTTTTTCCAGGTAGAATTGGAATGCATTGCAGGAGCAAGGAGCAACCACACAAGAATTAGTCTTTAAATGAACACATATTATGTATAATGTATGGAAAGCTTAGTTCTAGTTTGTAGTATCTTTTAATTATTTACATATTTCATATGAATGTTGGATCTGATGCAGCTGTGAACTCCATGTCTCCATACACTTTTAGTGTATGTATTTGTTCATATACTTGTTACAAAGGATGCTAATTCTGAGAATGGATTGCTTGCAAATGCAATTGCTGATGTCGATTGATGCCTTTATATATTGATGATTGATCAATCTACACATACATCCCTATCATAATAAAGTAACTGAATTTGAAATGAGGAATACAAGGTAATATTAGTAATCAAACAACGATTAAATTAAAATACTCCATAGCCACAAAGAAGCTTATTCACATAGAGACAAATATGACGTCTCAACATAGCTTCTATAAGCAATGGGCCCACATGAGTAGAGGCGCGATACAAGCGTGTGATAGAACGTCTCTATTCTTGTAGAGACGATTTCGAACGTCCAAATATAGCGTCTCATACAACGTAGACACGCTAACAAAGCGTGTCTACCTGTTTTGAGACGGTCCATGGGGAGACGCTTTACTAAATCGACTCTAGTTTTGCCTAGAGATGAAATAACGCGTCTCTAGCTATGAAAATGAACGTCTCTACACACAGTTTTTCCTGTAGTGCACCAGCACGCCACCGGAGCCGGAGCAGGTGGATCCCCTACCTTACCTCTCCCCCAAACCTGCAGAAGATTGAAATTAGGCTTGCAATCTGCTTCAATTGAGCTGTCTGGTGGTTATTTCTGCTTCCTGAGAGACAACATCTGGCTGGAGGATGAGCAGGAACCAGGAACTCTGATGAATTTCCCCTATCGCAATGGGGGGGGGAGCGCCGGTTGGGCAGTGGTACGGCCCACCTCCGCCCCAAATGGGGGCACAATCTGGGCAGGCTCCTGTAATTGCCCAAGATCAATCTGCTAGTGGTTCTGACTCTCAGATCAGTGGGAAATCTCAAGGCAAGAATCATCAAAAGAAGAGATAGGACATCCAGAAAGCTGCTCCTGCCCCTGCTTCGGGCCTTATGGCATACTCTGAGGTGATCTGCTACAACTGTGGGGAACCAGGGCATCATTTGGATAAATGTGTCAAGCCCAAGAGTTGTTTTATCTGCAAAATGGTTACCCATAAAGTTGAGAATCACCCTGTCAGAAGGAAAACCCACAGTTCTACTAGATATATTGGAAGTGATAGAAATACTGCTTACTTCCATGCAGTAGCTAACCAGAGGAGGAGGAAAACCCTCATTCACTCCCATGATGGCCCTAATGGCCCTGTTACTGAGGTAGATGAGATGCTGAAAGTGGCTAGTGACTTCTACAAAGACCTGTTTAAGAAAGAAAACCCTTCTGGGTTCTCTCTACAAAACAATTTTTTCTCTGCTTCTGAAAAAGTCTCTCCTGCCGAAAATGAGCTGCTAGAAGCCCCTTCTTCAGAGACAGAGGTGAAGGAAGCCATTTTTAGCTCTTATCCTGATGGGGCTCCTGGTCTTGATGTGATTCCCTTCTTGTTTTACCAGCATTTTTGGGACTTGGTGAAAAATGATCTTTTAGATCTTTTCCAAACCTTTCATAGAGGAGAGTTGGATCCAGCAACTTACTCATGGGGGGTCTGTTGGGGTCAAGTTAAATAACTGTTAAAGTGATTTTTCCTTGCTGGTAAAGGCCTTAGGCAAGGTGACCCCATCTCCCCGCTTTTTTTTAATTTAGTAGTGGACGTTCTTACTAAAATGCTGAGCAAAACTGCTGATCATAGTCTGATTGCAGGGCTTTGTCCTGAGGTCTGCACTGGTGGCATCATGTGCCTTCAATATGCAGATGATACCATCCTTTTCTTAGATAATGACTCCACACATGCTAGCAATCTGAAAACTGTTCTAACCTGGTTTGAACAAGTCTCAGGCATGAGAATCAACTACTCTAAAAGTGAACTCATCCCTATCAACATGGATGATCAGGAGTTAGCTGACTTCCTCTCTATTCTAGTCTGTAATAAACGTAACTTCCCCATTAAGTACCTAGGTATCCCTCTCCACTATGATAAACTGAGGAGAGAGGATATCCAACCCCTTCTGGATAAAATCATTAAAAGGATTGCTGGGTGGAGGGGCAAACTTATCTCTTACAGGGGTAGATTGATCCTCATACAAGCTTGTTTGGCTAGCATTCCAGTGTATCTCCTCTCCTTCTTCAAGTTCCCTAAATGGGCAGTGAACCTCATCAATTCTCAGATGTCTCATTGCTTGTGGAATAATTTTGAGGGAAATAGGAAGCTACACCTTACTAATTGGGCCCTAGTCTCTATGAAAAAAGATTTTGGAGGCCTAGGCATACCTAACCTCCAAGAAATTAACATCTGTCTTCTAGGGTCTTGGATTAAAAGATTCTATGAGGAAGACCTGAAACCCTGGATGCTTCTTATTGCCCATAAATACCTAGGAAATAAACCTAATATTTTTGTCCCTTCCTCCAACCCTAAGACCTCTAGATTCTGGAAAGGATTAAAATCTATTATGCATGCTGTGAAATTTGGCTACAGATGGAACATAGGGGATAGGAGGAGAACCAGGTTCTGGGAAGATAGTTGGTTTGGCACATCCCCCTAGCAGTCCAATTTTGGCCTATTTACTCTGTCCGCAATGAGCTTAACAAAAGTGTCAATGAAGTTTGGGACGGTCAATGCCTAAAACTCTCTTTAACAAAAGCATTACATTTACTGCCGAGCTGGATGCCCTAATTTGGCAGCTGGACAATAAGGGGAAGTATTCCTCCAGCTCCCTCTATCATGTTATCAACTTCAGAGGGGTTCAACCCGTGTTTATCCCTGCTGTCTGGAAATTGAGAGTTCCCCCTAAAATTCATGTATTTCTCTGGCTTCTCTCCAAAAACAAATTGATGACTAGGGATAACCTTAGGAAGAGACACATCATCAAACCCCTTGATTGTGTTTACTGCTTGGAACAAGAGTCTTGTTCTCACCTATTTTTTGAATGTATAGTTGCTAAACATCTCTGGGCCCACATTGAGGAATATTTCTCTAGTCAGATTGGCTCATCCTTCGAATCTGTCGCCAGATTCTGGATTGCTACCAAAAAGTGCTCAGTTTTAAACATTGTTAGCTCAACTGTCCTTTGGTGCCTCTGGAAATATAGAAATGCTATGATTTTCAGTAACACCTCCTGGATTTCCATTCCGCGGGTCTTGAGGTTGATCAGGAACATGGTGAGGAACTGGGCGATTCTCTCCTCCGGATCGGACAAGGACAAGTTGATGAGCTTCGTGGAAACCCTAACAAGATCCCTCCAGAAACCGTTGGCGATCACTTGTGGCTGGACAAGGCTCGACCAGCTCTGGGGCTGGACCCGTGGGCTTGTCTCAAGATCTCTGATGAAGATGATGGGCACCTGGCGCCGAAAAAGAGGGACATCCACCATGCTATGCCTTCCAGCCCGGTCTCTCCGCTTGCTTACTGGTCGCCGCAGGCTGACACGGCCCCTCAGCTGAAGACCATGAAGGCTTTGCTGGACCCTCCTTGTGTCATTTAAGTGCTCTATCCGCTCTGCCTTTGGCACCACTCGGGTGATTTGTGTTATTTAGAGAACTTGTTCATCCACCCCCCTAGTTTGTAGCTTTTCTACCTTTGCTTTCGAACTGCTCTTTGAGCTGCTGTATCAGAATATGTTGTGGTTTCGTTCTCAGCAATGGAACCGGAGAGATGCTCCCTGTTTTTCTAAAAAAATATTATTTCATATGTTATTATATATTATTTTTATTGTCATCATATATTTAACAGATACTTACATATGTAAGAAAACAATATCCCACATCTTATTAACTTATAAAAATAATTTCTTAACAAATAAAATCCTGGATTGTTTTGGCACGAAAATCCTAGTGATTGTGTACAAAAGCTTGGTAAGATTTAAGGACGAATGTAATAATATCACTTCCTCCAGCGCCGCTGGGACCACCTCCTGCCTCCTGCTGCTAGCAGCTCTGCTTAGCACGCTTCGCTATGAAGCGCTACTCCACCGTTGGCCAGGCCATTCCTCCACCCCTCCACACCTCCTGTTCTTCTCCACCGACTGCCGAACCACACCGCACTAGAACCAGTTAACCCTCGTACACCTCTCCGTCTGCGACTCTACTCCCGCGTCTTCCCATCTCCGGCTCGTTGATGTCTGGGGCCTCGCCATCGTCCACCACTTTGGATGCGCTCGGCGCGGCGTGGTCAACGTGGTCAACGAACGACACCACCGGAAGTAGACTGTGCGTGGAGAGGCTGATAGCTGGGTCCACGGTCGCACACAAGGAAATGCCTCCTTATTACGCGCAAAATAATGATTCCTCCACCTGACATCTGGGACCCACCGGAAGGGCCTCTGTATTTTGCGAAATAAAGTGCCCCCTGCTGACATGTCGGACCCACCAGCTATCTTCGCATGCAAGGAAGTGCCTCCTTATTATGCACAAAAAAAATGAATGTTCCCCCTGCCAGCTGGAACCCAGCATAGTGGGAGGCTGACTTGTGGGCTAGCAAGTTGACAGGGACAGAGGGCTTTGTCAACTTAGTCAATATGAACGATTCTAGCTCCTGTTACCGTACGATGTTCATCCAACGGCTGTAGTGCTTCTTCAACCTCTGGTCTTCTTGCTCCAGCCGCCCAAACCAGCGCCGGTCGTGCTGCGTGCTCCTGCCTCCCGTGGCCGGCTGTGATGCCGCGGAGGCCTCACCGCCCCCTACTACTCCCACCGCTGGCCAGGCCATCCCTCTACTCACCCACACCCATGTTAATCTGCGGCGACAGCAGCCTCACACCGCAGCCGAACCAGTGAACCCTCGTACTCCTCTTCGCGTGGGCATCCACTGCTGCGTCTTCCCCGGCTCCGAGTCGTCCCCTTCCTAGTCTTCGCCGTCGTCCACCGCCCTGGTGCTCTCGACGCGGCGTGGTCAACGTGGTCAACGACCGACTTCCATCGGAAGAGTACTGTATGTGCAGAGGCTGACAGCTGGGTCCACGGCAGCCGCAAGGAAGTGCCTCCTTATTAAGAGGAAAATAATTATTTCTCCACCTGACAGCAGGGACCCACCGGATGGGCCACCAGTATTTTGTGAAAAAAATCGTTTCCCACTGACTGCTGGGACCCACCGGACGGGCCATCGTATTTCGCAAAAAAACGTTCCCCCCGCTGTCAGCTCGGACCCACCGGAAGTGCCTCCTTATTACGCACAAAAAAATGAATACTCCCTCGGCTAGCTAGGACCCACCTTGCTGGGAGGCTGACTTGTGGGCCTACTAAGTTGACGGAGACGAAGGGCTTTGTCAACTTAGTCAATATGAACGATTCTAGCTCCAGTGACCATACGATGTCCATCCAATGGCCGTAGTGCTTCTTCAACCTCTGGTCTTCTTGCTCCAGCCGCCCAAAGCAGTGCTGGTCGTGCTGCATGCTCCTGCCTCCCCTGGCCAGTTGTGCTGCCGCAGAGGCCTCACCACCCCCTAATATTCCCACCGCTGGCCAGGCCCTGCGGCGACGGCAGCCTCACACCGCAGCTGAACCAGTGAACCCTCGTAGTCCTCTCCGCGTGGGCTTCCACTGCCGCGTCGTCCCCTTCCTAGGCCTCGCCATCGTCCACCGCCGTGGTGCTCTCCGTGCGGCGTGGTCAACATGGTCAAGGAATGACTTCCATCGGAAGAGTACTGTACGTGGAGAGGCTGACAGCTGGGTCCACGGCCATAGTCCAGTTTTTTTGTGATTTGCCAAGTAAGTCGCTTTGTCAGGCCTGTTGGGCTGCAAATCTTTCAAGATGAGGAGAGCTTTCATTCGGCTGGCCGAGAAAATGGCCCATCAGTAATGAGAAATGGGTTGTACATTTTTAAAACAAATCAAACTGGCAATTAGTTTCAAATATCTTTTTTTTCATTTCAAGATTTTAAATTACATTAATTTTTTTGCATGGAGAATTTGTTGGATTTTATATTGATATACATTTATTTTTAAAATCAGTTTGAATGTGAGTCGAAATTTCGGGATTAAAAACAGTTCGGACCGCACCGAAATATGCAAAATTTCGTATAATTTTTTAACCGTTGCCACAATATGGGCTGCAATGCTAACAAAAAGAATATGGGCTCCAAAAAAACCTTAAGAATTAGCAAATGGGCTGTAAATTATTAGAAATAATGGCAGATGGGATGTATGCTGTTTTCCACAGATTTGAGGCTTTCCTAAAAAAAGGTTGACGCACAAGCACTAACTGTTGGATGTCCATCCAACGGCCGGCGTGCTTCTTCAATCTCTTCTCTTCCTGCTCCAGCCGCTCAAACAAGCGCCGGCGGGACTGCCTGCTCCCTCCTCCTCGCGGCCGGCTGTGCTGTCGCGCAGGCCTCACCACCCGACCGTACTCCCATCGCTGGCCTAGCCATCCCTCTACTCACCCACACCTGCTGTTATTCTCCGGCGACGGCAGACGAACCAGTAAACCCTCGTACAGTCGTACTCCCCTCCGCGTGGGAAACAACTACCGAGTCTTCCCTGCCTCCGTGTCGTCCCCTTACTAGGCCTCGCCGTCGTCCACTGCCCTGGTGCTCTTGGCGCGGCGTGGTCAACGTGGTCAAGGAACGACTTCCATCGGACGTGGACTGTACGTGGAGAGGCTGACAGCTGGGTCCATGGCGGCAGCAAGGAAGTGCCTCCTTATTACGTAGAAAATAATGATTCCTCCACCTAACAGCAGGGACCCATCAGACGGGCCACCGTATTTCGTGAAAAAAAACGTTTCCCCCCTGACTGCTGGGACCCACCAGCTACACCTTCGCACGCAAGGAAGTGCGTCCGGGCAAAAAAACGATTCGCCCCCCCTGACTGCTGGGACCCACCAGCTACATCTTCGCATACAAGGAAGTGCGTCTGGGCAAAAAATACCAAAACGATTCGCCCCCCTGACTGCTGGGACCCACCAGCCCCCCGACTGCTGGGACCCACCAGCTACATCTTCGCACGCAAGGAAGTGCGTTCGGGCAAAAAAACGATTCGCCCCCTGACTGCTGGGACCCACCAGCTACATCTTCATAGGCAAGGAAGTGCCTGATAGTCGGGACCCACCTAGTCGAAGCATACGTGGCGTTGTCATTCTAGTCGCGAACGTGTACGTACATATATAGTGGTGGATGTAGAGTCGCGCACGTGTCGTAGTAGAGGCGGCCAGGGTGCAAGAAAGAAAATATGGCCATGTATGTGTACATACGGGCGGGGTCTCGAACGCCTACTCACGCATAAGTATGGCGAGGGCTCGTGTACATGGCTGGGTCGGAACGGAGAAACAGCGCCGTCGTCGTGTTCATGGGGAGGCAACGAAATGCGTGGTCGTGTTCATCGGGAGGGCTTGTACGGAAGAGGCGATGGAAACGAGGCCTGGCATACCGCACAACAGAGGAAACGGACCTCCTACGGTCGAAACGGGGGTCCTATTGATCGGGAGGGGTGTGGCGTACCGCAAAATGGAGAAAACGAACCTCCTACGGTCGAAACGGGGGTCCTGTTGATCGGGAGGGGTGTGGCGTACCGCAAAACGGAGGAAACGGACTTGTGTTGGAGCGCTACGGTCGAAACGAGGGTCCTATTCATCGGGAGGGGTGTGGCGTACCGCAAAACGGGACTCCACGGGATACTGTTCATCTCCACCGTCGACCCCCTCCAGCCTCCACGAGCTACTGTTCATCCACCGTCGACCTCCTCCAGCCTCCACGGGGTCCTGTTCATCCAGCCTCCACTGCGCGCTACTCCACCGGCTACTGTTCAACCACCCCTCCACCGTCTACTGTTCATCCAGCCCTCCACACCACGGGGTCCTGTTCAACCACCCCTCCACGGGCACCCCTCCACTGTCTACTGTTCATCCTGCCCTCCACACCATGGGGTCCTGTTCATCCACCCCTCCACGGGCACCCCTCCACCGTCTACTATTTATCCAGCCCTCCGCCACACCACGGGGTCCTGTTCATCCACGCAGTAGCCAAGGAATCGCTCGATTGGGTTCAGTTAACAGCCATTGATCGATCGCTCGGGTTTAGTAATGCGTAGCCTGCAGTGCAATCGCTCGGGTTCGGTTAGAGCCCAACGCCTCGCTCGGGTTCAGTTAGAGCCAACGACTCGCACACACGCGCGTACATGTACGAGAGAAACGCGCATCGCTCGGCCCCCGACCTCCCATCGTAACCGGGAACTCCCCGAAATTTTCCTCCCCCTCGCTTCTACCACGGTTTTTTCCGTCATGGACGGCCCAAAGAATGTCATGCAGCTGCGTCTCCGGCCCGCCCAGGACGAAAAGCCCATTTTCTGTCATGATTTTTTGTCATAGAAGTAGGAGCCCACCACATCTATGATGATACCGGTTTTTGTCAAAATTATCATCATAGAAGTGTCATATGTATGACAGAAATTTTTTTCGTTCGGCCCAAAATGTCACGGATGTGTCTTTTTTTTTGTAGTGCATAGTTGTTCATGGCTCGATTGGCAAAGCGTCTGAAGACATCCTGCACTTCAGTCTTGTAGAGGATTATATGTACCCATGTATATCTTGAATAATCATCAACAACGACGAAGCCATAGAGACAAGCAGTAGTAGTAAGGGTAGAGTAGTGAGTAGGGACGAAGAGGTCCATGTGTAGCAGTTCGAAGGGTTGAGTCATTGTCATGATTGTCTTCGAGGGATGCTTGGCCCTCGTCATCTTTCCAGCTTCGCAGACACCGCATAAGTGATCCTTCTTGAACTTGATGCCCTCGATGCCAATGACGTGCTTATTCTTCGCAAGAGTATGCAAATTCCTCATGCCAGCATGCCCTAGCCTCCGATGCCAGAGCCAGCACTCTGAAGCTTTTGCAAGAAGACATACGGCAAGCTGTGGTCCTTCTGAGAAATATACCATGTACAAATCATCTTTCCGATACCCTTCAAAGACTAGAGACTTGTCAGATTCCATTAGAACAAGGCAACGATATTTTCCAAATATCACAATCATGTTCAAATCGCAAAGCATTGAGACAGACATTAAGTTGAAACCAAGGGATTTAACAAGCATCATTTTATCCATGTGCTGATCCTTTGAGATCGCAACTCTACCTAGACCCAATACCTTGCTTTTACCAGTATCAGCAAATGTGATGTGACTTTTGTCAGATGGACGTAAGGTTAAGTCCATGAGAAGACTTCGTTTTCCAGTCATGTGATTAGTACATCCACTATCAATAATCCATTCCGAAGCAGTTGGTGTCATACCCTACAGTGCAGTTAGGGGGATAGGCTTCACGAAGAGCATTGTGAAGCATAAACATTTGACGAGCAAGTGGATTATGAAAGCTTAGATCGAGGTTAGGACTGATAGGACAAATAGCAAGCGACTCAGGAACAAAATACATAATAAGACCATTTGGGCATTTGATCTTGCGCCCTACAAGATGTTTTAGGTCCCCAGCAATAGCTTCAGATGCATTTGATTTTCGGCTGGAGACCTTTCCCTGCAAAAGAGAGTTAAGCTTTCTTAGCCACCCACATCTGCAAGGGTGGCTTCGAAGCAATAAGTCTAAGTGCAGCATCTGAGAACTTTGGCTTTGAAGCCCTGGCAAATAGTTTTGCAGGAGGTGAATAATACTCATAGGAATAAGCAGAGTAGTTCTTGGTCTTATGAACATGGCGGTTTGATGAAACACGCTCATATTCGTAGGCCTGGGTATGATTTCCCTGCAAAACATTTGTGTTAGTGCGACTCAGGTGAGTCCTCTATTTGTATAAAGCCTTTGGACCATATGAAGCCTGTGTTCTGGGGTTTGTCTTCTTCCCTTGTGGTGTCATGACGACATTCACAGGAAGATTCTCCAGACACCTTTTGGGCACCCAGACTTTCTTCATAGGTGGCCCATTCCTGCAGTTAGTACCAATATACCTGGCAAACAATTCACATTCTAATTCTTAAATAGTTTATAGTTTTCATCAAAGGATTCATCAATGACAATAGGATTAGCACAAGTGAAGCCAGATAGGGTGGATGGATCCACTGAAGGTTCCTTTGCAGCAACCCATGTGGTTTTGGGGTACTGCTCAGGCTTCCAGTAAGAGCCATCAGCATTCATTTTTCTTTCGAACCCAACACCCTCTTTCCTAGGGTTTCGGTTCAGAATCTGCCTTTTGAGGACATCACATAGTGTCTGATGCCCTTTGAGACTTTTGTACATCCCTGTTTCAAGCAATGTCTTCAACCTAGCATTTTCATCAGCAATAGCAGTGGCAACCTCAGCAGAGGGGTTAGTTACCACATCAACAGTTGAAGATATTGCAACAGTAGTAGCAGTAGAACATTCAGCAACAGAAGTAGCGTTATCACGCTCAAGGCATTTAAGACATGGTGGTTCAAATCCTTCCTGAGCGGGACTGATCTGCTCAGCGCGAAGTGACTCGTTTTCCTTTTGAAGATCTTCATGAACCGCTCTCAATTTCTCAAGTTCTTGCTTCCTTTGAAGAATATCATAGGAAAGCTTTTCATGAGTTGTTGAGAGCGTTTCATGACGACTTTCAAGTTCCTCATACTTAACATGAAGATTTTTTTATGTCTTCAATTAAGGACTGAGATCGAGTCATTTCAGCGTCCAACAGGTCATCGCTTTTGTCTAACAGTTCTTGAATATGTTCCATAGCTTTCTGTTGTTCAGTTGCAATTTTAGCAAGTGTTTTGTAGATGGGTTTGGAACCACAATCAGAATCATCTTCACTGGATGTTTGATAGTGAGCATTGCTTGAGTTTACCTTGGCACCGCGTGCCATGAAGCAATAGGTGGGAGCGGAGTTGTCCTTGTCATTAGCATCGGCGTTGGTGACGAAGTCATTGTCTTCACTGTTGAAGATGGACTTGGCAACATAGGCTGTAGCCAAACTTGCAACACCAGAATCGGACTCCTCCTCAGACTCCACCTCCGCCTCCTCAGAAGCAGACTCCTCCTCTGAATCCATTTCCTTGCCAACAAACGCACGAGCCTTGCTAGATGAGCTTTTCTTGTGTGATGAAGACTTTGAGGAAGACTTGGAAGAAGGCTTTGAGTATTTCTTCTTCTTCTTGTCGGCAGAATCATATTCCTTGCTCTTCTTCTTCTTATTGTTCTCATTGTCCCACTGCGGACACTCAGAGATGTAGTGACCAGGTTTCTTGCACTTGTGGCATGTTCTCTTCTTGTAGTCATGAGCAGAAGCTTCATCATTCCTTGAGCTGGATCATGAGGACTTTCTGAAGCCTTTCTTCTTGGTAAATTTCTGAAACTTCTTCACAAGCATAGCAAGCTCCTTTCCAATGTCTTTAGGATCATCAGAACTGCAGTCAGATTCTTCTTCAGATGAGGAAACAACTTTTGCCTTCAAGGCGCGAGTTCGGCCATAGTTGGGACCGTAGATAGCTCTTTTCTCAGAAAGCTAAAACTCATGTGCGTTGAGCCTTTCAAGTATGCAGACGGATCGAGTGTCTTAAAGTCAGGGCATTCTTGAATCATCAGGGCTAGGGTGTCAAATGAGCTGTCAAGTGATCTCAGGAGTGTATTGACGATTTCATGCTTGGTGATCTCAGTAGCGCCGAGAGCTTGAAGCTCATTTGTGATGTCAGTGAGGCGATCAAACGTGAGATGAACATTCTCATTGTCGTTTCTCTTGAAGAGGTTGCGAAGGACATTGATCCTTTCATCTCTCTGGGTTGAGACGCCTTCGTTGACCTTGGAGAGCCAGTCCCAGACTAGCTTTGATATTTCGAGAGCACTCACACGGCCATTGAGGGAGTCCTGGATTAGGGGGTCTCCGGACAGCCGGACTATATCCATTGGCCGGACTGTTCGGCTATGAAGATACAAGATTGAAGACTTTTTCCCGTGTCCGGATGTGACTCTACTTGGCGTGGAAGGAAAGCTAGGCAATACGGATATGTATATCTCCTCCTTTGTAACTGACCTTGTGTAACCCTAGCCCCCTCCAGTGTCTATATAAACTAGAGGGTTTTAGTCCATAGGACAACATACAATCATACCATAGGCTAGCTTCCAGGGTTTAGCCTCTCCGATCTCGTGGTAGATCAACTCTTGTACTACTCATATTATCAAGAATAATCAAGCAGGACGTAGGGTTTTACCTCCATCAAGAGGGCCCGAACCTGGGTAAAACATCGTGTCCCCTGCCTCATGTTACCATCCGCCTTAGACGCACAGTTCGGGACCCCCTACCCAAGATCCGCCTGTTTTGACACCGACATTGGTGCTTTCATTGAGAGTTCCTCTGTGTTGTCGCCATTAGGCTTGATGGCTCCTTCAATCATCGATAGCGATGCAGTCCAGGGGAGACTTTTCTCCCTGGACAGATCTTTCTGTTCAGCGGCTTCGCACTGTGGGCCAACTCGCTTGGCCACCTGGAGCAGATTGAAAGTTACGCCCCTGGTCATCAGATGAGGTTTGGAAGCTTAAACTACACGACTGATATCCGCGGAGACTTGATCTTCGACGGATTCGAGCCCCTGCCTTGTGCGCCTCACGGTCTTGATGAGCATGATTTAGCTCTACAGTCGGACAGTGTTCAGGAGATCGCGCCGGCAACCGCTCCGACCCTCAATTCGGAGCCAATCGCACCATCCATGGACAGGTGGGTAGACCCCGCCACGGAGGCCGTGCTCTCAGCGGCGATCGAGCCGAGGATCGACCTTACCCCTCACAGGAGCCGTGACATTGAACTACCGGAGTCTTCCCCGGCCACGGACTCCGAACCGCCAGCGCCCGTACCTATCGAAACCGATTGGGCGTCGATCATGGAGTTTACCTCCGCGGATATTTTTCAGCACTCGCCCTTCGGCGACATACTGAACTCACTAAGGTCTCTCTCCTTGTCAGGATAGTCCTGGCCAAATTTTTTCCGGCAGGATTGGGATGCGGATGACGAAGAAATTCGCCGCCCACCCACCACCCACTTAGTAGCCACTGTCGACGATTTAACCGACATGCTCGACTTCGACTCAGAAGACATCGACGGCATGGACGACGATGCGGGAGGCGAAGAGGAACCACTGCCCACAGGGCACTGGACAGCCACCTCATCATATGATATATACATGGTGGACACACCCAAAGAAGGCAATGGCGACGAGACAGTGAAGGATGACCCCTCCAAGAAGCAACCCAAGCGCCGACGTCAGCGGCGCCGCTCTAAGTCTCGCCAAAGCAAAAGTGGTGACACCGGCACAGGACATAATACCACTCTAGACAGTGCCGAAGACGACAACAATCCCCTCCAGCAAGATTTAGGGCAGGAGGATGGAGAAGCCAGCCCTCCCGAGAGAGCGGCAGATGGAGAGGCAGAGGATTATAATTACATGCCTCCCTCCGAAGACGAGGCAAGCCTCGATGATGACGAATTCGTCGTGCCTGAGGATCCCGTCGAACAAGAGCGCTTCAAGCGCCAGCTTATAGCCACGGCAAATAGCCTTAAGAAAAAGCAACAACAGCTTCAAGCTGATCAAGATTTGCTAGCCGATAGATGGACTGAAGTCCTTGCGGCCAAGGAATATAAACTTGAACGTCCCTCCAAGAGTTACCCAAAGCATAGGTTGCTACCCCGACTGGAGGAGGAAGCACTCAAACCCACATCTCCAGCATATGATGCGGCTGACCGGCCACCTCGTGGCCGCGACAGAGAGGCATTTCAGCCAAAAGCTCAGCCTGCACTCCGGCACCACTCACATAAAAATGTTAAGGCATGGGGGAATTCGCCAGACCTACGAGACGTATTGGAGGACAAAGCAAAACATGCAAGATCGATCTACGGATCACGAGGGCGCGCCACTATGCGAGACGATAACCGTCACGCCGGATACAGTAAAAGTAAGTCCGGCCGGGCCGAACACAGCGGGCAAGACTCATTTGAGCTGCGCCGCGATATAGCCCAGTACAGAGGCGCCGCACACCCCTTATGCTTCACAGACGAAGTAATGGATCATCAAATCCCAGAGGGTTTCAAACCTGTAAATATAGAATCATACGGCGGCAAAACAGATCCTGTGGTATGGATCGAGGATTTCCTCCTGCATATCCACATGGCCCGCGGTGATGATCTACACGCCATCAAATACCTCCCACTCAAACTCAAAGGACCAGCTCGGCATTGGCTCAATAGCTTGCCAGCAGAGTCCATTGGCTATTGGGAAGATCTGGAAGCCGCATTCCTTGACAACTTCCATGGCACTTACGTGCGACCACCAGATGCCGATGACTTGAGCCACATAATTCAGCAGCCAGAGGAATCGGCCAGGCAATTCGGGACACGGCTCCTAACAAAGAAAAATCAAATCATCGACTATCGGATGCAGAGGCCCTAGCAGCTTTTAAGCACAACATCCGCGACGAATGGCTTGCCCGGCACCTTGGCCAGGAAAAGCCGAAATCTATGGCAGCCCTCATGACACTCATGACCCACTTTTGTGCGGGAGAGGACAGCTGGCTGGCTCGCAGCAATAACATATCAAAGAACCATGGTACTTCGGACACCAAGGACGGCAACAGCAGGTCACGTCGCAACAAACATAAGCGCCGCATTAACAATGACAATACCGAGCACACGGCAGTCAATGCCGGATTCAAAGGCTCTAAACCCGGTCAGCGGAAAAAGCCATTCAAAAGAAGCACCCCGGGCCCGTCCAGTTTGGACCGTATACTCGACCGCTCGTGTCAAATACACGGCACCCCCGACAAGCCAGCCAACCACACCAACAGGGATTGTTGGGTGTTCAAGCAGGCCGGCAAGTTAAATGCCGAAAACAAAGATAAGGGTTCACATAGCAATGATAAGGAGGAGCCCCGGGAGCCGAACACCGGAGGACAGAAGAGGTTCCCCCCACAAGTGCGGACGGTGAACATGATATACACAACCCACATCCCCAAGAGGGAGCGGAAGCATGCGCTAAGGGACGTATATGCATTGGAGCCAGTCGCCCCAAAGTTCAACCCATGGTCCTCTTGTCCGATCACCTTCGATCGCAGGGACCATCCCACTAGTATCCGTCATGGCGGATTCGCCGCACTGGTCCTATACCCAATCATTGACGGATTCCACCTCACTCGAGTCCTTATGGATGGCGGCAGCAGCCTGAACCTGCTTTATCAGGACACAGTGCGCAAAATGGGCATGGACCCCTCAAGGATCAAACCCACAAAAACGACCTTCAAAGGGGTCATACCAGGTGTAGAGTCCCATTGCACAGGCTCAGTCACACTGGAAGTGGTCTTCGGATCCCTAGATAACTTCCGAAGCGAAGAGTTAATCTTCGATATAGTCCCGTTCCGCAGTGGCTATCATGCACTGCTCGGGTGAACCGCATTTGCGAGATTCAATGTGGTACCGCATTATGCATACCTCAAGCTCACGATGGCAGGACCCCGGGGGGTCATCACAGTTAATGGAAACACAAAGCACTCTCTCCGCACGGAGGAGCACATTGCGGCCCTCGCAGCAGAAGGGCAAAGCAGCCTCTTAAGGCAATCCACTAGTTCGGCGATTCAAGACCCGGACACCTTCAAGCGCACCTGGAGTAATCGGCAACAAGATCGCCTGGCACGTTCCGAGCTCGCATAGCAATGCATCCCCCACCCCAGTACCAGCCAAACGGCTAACTCCGTGCCCTGCGTACATAATTACGCATTAAAAATACCATGGGCACAGGTGGGGAGGGGGGCACGACTACGGCACGCCCCAAGATGCGGCTCAACCGCACTAGGGGCTTCCCGCTTTGTTATTTTTTTCTTTCAGGACTTTAATCTCTGGAAACCCTGTCCGGCAACATGATTTCCAGACACATGATGCAGCAACCAAGGAGGCAGAAAGCCACGTCGCACAACGGAACTCCCAAGTGGATTACGATAACGAGTGAAATACTTGCTTTAATACCATTCCTCAGCTTGCCCTTGGAGGGGACATGTCAAATAGTCCTATTTTTTGCTTATCGCATTACTTGTATCATTCTGCTTTAACGCACCTTTTTGAATAAACAATGCATAGCACTAAGACTATTATTGCATTCTTCCTTTATATATATATATATATATATGTTCATTCATGACATCCGGTACCCGTACACTCTGGTACGGCCAATACGCTAGGGGCTTAAGCATACCCCATAATACGGCGTGAGAAGTCCGAACACTTTCGACAGTGCGGCACCCTGAACTTATAGCATTATATGCATCAGCTCCGAATCATGTCTTGGGTCAATAGTTAGGTTTGCCCGGCTCCCATCTTTTGGTACCTTACGTTCCGCTATATCGGCTAAGGTAGCACTGGGAGAACTACTACGATTGTGCCCCGGTTCTGCTGGGCTAAGCACCTCAGTAGAGAAAGCTAAAACTGACGGTCATGATAAGGTGAGAGACTGGTCACTGTTCGAGAGGTTTCGAGTCCCTAAAGACTTATGCCGCTTAGAGCGAGGAGTTGGCTCTGTCCGGCTTAAGGCGTGTATAGTGCCCCGAATTCGGCCTTCCGAATACTAGGGGCGTCGCCGAAATTTAAAATTATAGAATTCTATGGCTAAGTGAGAGTGATAAAGCATTATAGTCTGATTGCCTTGTTCGTTGTGCCGAGCACCTCCCTCGAAGGACCCAAAAATGGGAACAAGAGTGCTCGGGTTTATCCCGAACACCCCAGCACTCGTGGCATGGGGGCAGAAGCCGGCGACTAGCAATCTCTTAGATTTGATAAACAACCGAACATAAGGTAATATTTTAAATTCAAGCAAGCGTTGCATAGCGCATATGAACAAGTTTTCATCATACAGGATCACACGAGAAAGTTCATTCAAATATTACATCTTTCGCACACTCGTCCGCTACAAGACGGGCACCCTTCAGGACACCCTCATAGTACATCTCGGGGTGGCGATGCTCCTTGCCCGGCGGTGGCCCCTCCTTCACCAGCTTCACGGCGTCAATCTTGGCCCATTGCACCTTCGATGCAGACGGACCGCTTGATGACTTCCAGCCATGGGCAGGCATCCTCAAGCCGCCTCACCAGGCCGAAGTAGCTGTTGGGAAGGGCGTCATCAGGCCACATCTGGACTATAAAGCCCTTCATGGCTTGTTCGGCCACCTTGTGTAGCTCGACCAGTTGCTTCAGCTGGTCGCTCATAGGCATCGGGTGTTCGGTCCCAGTATACTGAGACCAGAACAGCTTCTCTGTCGAGCTTCCCTCCTCATCCTGGTAAAACTTGGCGGCATCCGACGCGCTGCGGGGCAAATCTGCGAATGCTCCTGGAGAGCTCCGGACTCGGGTAAGTAACAAGTAATTTACTTGCACATGCTTGCTTTGCATATTGAATGCCTTACCCGCCGCTATCTTCCTCATCGCCTCAATCTCCTAGAGGGCTTTTTGGGCTTCAGCCTTGGCATTCTTTGCGCTCTCGAGGGCCGCGGCAAGCTCGGACTCTCGCGTCTTCGAGTCAAGCTCCAACACCTCGTGCTTCGTCACGAGAGCTTGGAGCTCTTGCTGCACCTCGCCCACCCGTGCCTCTTGCTTTTCCCGCTCGGTGCGCTCCTTGGCCACTTTATCTTCAGCCTCGGACAACTCTTGCTTTAGGGTAGCCACTTCGGTCGTGGCCCCTGGCAAATTCACGATGATCCTGTCATTTTGCAATCGCATCTTTATATATATATATAGAGAGAGAGAGACAAGGTATTACTTACCTTTGTTCTCCTCGAGCTGCCTCTTGGCAAGGCCGAGCTCCTTCTCGGACCCTCCGAGGTCCTGCTTCAGTGCGGCAACCTCCGCAGTCAGTGCGGCAGAGGCCAGCAGTGAAGCCTGCATAGCATATAGACATACTTATATTAGACTCCCGTGATATTGTTTGATCCTCTATTCGGCTTTTCTTTGTGAACACCGAACAGAGCATCAGGGGCTACTATCTATGCGGTAATATTTTACCTATATTTTAAATACTTACCTCAAAGCCTGTTAGAAGGCTGGCACAGGCTTCAGTCAGTCCGCTCTTGGCGGACTGAACCTTCTTGATCACCGCACTCATAATAGTGTGGTGCTCTTCGTTGATGGAAGCGCCGCAAAGCGCTCCCAGCAGGTTGTCCGGTGCCTCTAGATGGACAGAGGTCACCGGCACGGGCGTCTTACCCCTTTTGGAAGGGGGAAGCCTGCCCGAGTCCGGAACCACTGGAGGTTCCGGCGCGGTGTCCGGCTGAGTGCCGAACTTGGAGCCCCCGGGAGCCTTGCTCCCTTTGCTCCTGGAGTCCGGAAGGTCGCCTTGAGGCACCTCCGGGACTGTCTCTCCCCGGCTCGGTGCCCCTTGGGATAATACCTCGGCATTATTCATAGGGCAAGGGGAGGAGGCGGTCAGAAGTGGATCGCTATCCATATCGGACGAATCTAAGGAGTCGTCCGACGAGGATACGTCGATACGGGCTTGGGGCGGTCTGCATAATCATGTTCGGTGTTAGGAGAAGCAGTTCTACAATGGTGTGCTATGAGTTACTCTGGTATCCGAATACTTATGACTTCGCCAGGGGCTTGGCCCTGAGCAGTCACTTGTCTTCGCCTTCGGCGGCGGCGGTGGAGCAGTCCGGAAGGAGAGTCCTTCCTTTCTTGGACCCTTCGGCCTCCCCGGTTGGGGCAGCCTTCCTTTTCTTGTCTCCCCCGGCTGGAGGGGGAGCATCTTCATCTTCCTCCTCGTCCTCATGGGAGGAGTGCGTCGTGGAGTTATCGGACGAGGAGTCCGATAACACCTGGCGCCGGGAACTCTTTCGGGTTCCCTTGGCCTTCTTCTTGGTCTTCTCCGGCACCTTATAAGGAGCCGGAGTCAGCAACTCCGTCAGGAGAGCGTCCGCAGTGTCTTCGGGCAGTGGGGCCAGACAGTCAATCTGTTCCGATGCCTCCACCCAGTCCTGTAAAAGGCATGGGAGCTCAGATCTCGCACATGGTTAAGCTATGGGAAGTAAATATCCTACCAGATGTACATGACTTACCGGATTCACAGGGCGCTTTGCGCTTAGCCTGCGTTCCACGATGAGAGAGGGAGGGACCTCGGCGCCCTTGAACAGCACCCTCCAGACGTCTTTGTGCGTCGTGCCAAAGAGCTCGCTTAGAGTCTGGTGCCGGGCCGGGTCGAACTCCCATAAGTTAAAATCCCGTTGTTGACACGGGAGGATCCGACAGAAGAGCATGACCTGGACTATGTTGACAAGCTTGAGCTTCTTGCTTGTCATATTCCGGATACAATTCTGGAGTCCGTCCAGCTCCACCGATGAACCCTAGGACAGGCCCTTCTCCTTCCAGGAAGTGAGCCGCGTGGGAATTTCGGATCGAAACTCGGGGGCCGCCACCCAGTTAGCGTCGCGCGGCTCGGTGATGTAGAACCACCCCGATTGCCACCCCTTTACGGTCTCCATGAAGGATCCCTCGAGCCATGCGACGTTGGGCATCTTACCCACCATGGCTCCACCGCATTCCGCTTGTTGGCCACCCACCACCTTCGGCTTAATGTTGAAGGTCTTCAGCCACAGGCCAAAGTGGGGCCGGATGCGGAGGAAAGCCTCGAACACGACGATGAACGCCGAGATGTTGAGGATGAAGTTTGGGGCTAGATCATGAAAGTCTAGCCCATAGTAGAACATGAGGCCGCGAACAAATGGATGGAGGGGAAACCCCAGTCCGCAGACGAAATGGGGGAGGAAGACCACCCTCTCATGAGGTTCCGGGGTAGGGATGACCTGCCCCGCGGCTGGCAAATGGTGCGCGATGTTCACGGCTAAATATCCGGCTCCACGCAACTTTTTGATGTGCCCCTCCTTAACGGAGGAAGCCATCCACTTGCCTCCCGCTCCGGACATGTTTTGGAGAGAGTTGAGGAGGAGGATGCGGACTTGGGCGCTGGAGCTCGAGTGCGTGAGAATGGATGAGCAAGGAGGAAGAAGGCGTGGGTAGGAAAAGGTGAGATTTTATCCCTTTATAAGGGCGGACTAAATTATGCACCCCCACTTGCCTGGTAAAACTCGCTTATCCCCCAAGCGCCATAATTGATGGCATGGTTAGGTTACCCACGTCCGTATTGATGAGAATCCCGTAATAAGGGGAACACGATCTCTGCTTTGACAAGACGTGTCAAGAAACCGCCTTGTGTTATGTGCGGGGCTGGTTAAAGAAAAACGGTTCGCATAATTACCAGGCCATGACGTGATGTCGTGCTGCCGAAACGTGTCAGCAGATTAGATTTGTGGAAATATTATTCTCTCTACGGTAGTATGTGGAACTTATTTTGCAGGGTCAGACACTGTTCTTGTATTCAAGTTCTTCCATGGTCTATTCGGAGGAGGAACCCGCCTTGCAATGCCGAAGACAACACTGCGTGCCAGACTCATCGTCATTGAAGCCCGGTTCAGGGGCTACTGAGGGAGTTATGGATTAGGGGGTCTCCGGACAGCCGAACTATATCCATTGGCCGGACTGTTGGACTATGAAGATACAAGATTGAAGACTTCGTCCCGTGTCCGGATGGGACTCTACTTGGCGTGGAAGGCAAGCCAGGCAATACGGATATGTATATCTCCTCCTTTGTAACCGACCTTGTGTAACCCTAGCCCCCTCCAGTGTTTATATAAACTGGAGGGTTTTAGTCTGTAGGACAACATACAATCATACCATAGGCTAGCTTCTAGGGTTTAGCCTCTCCGATATCGTGGTAGATCAACTCTTGGACTACTCATATTATCAAGAATAATCAAGCAGGACGTAGGGTTTTACATCCATCAAGAGGGCCCGAACCTGGGTAAAACATCGTGTCCCCTGCCTCCTGTTACCATCCACCTTAGACGCATAGTTCGGGACCCCCTACCCGAGATCCGCCGGTTTTGACACCGACAGCCATACTGCCCTTTGGTCAGATGACCACAGATGATGTTCTTGGCAGTGGAATCCAGTTGAACGAACTTCTTGGCATCAGTAGGGGTGACACCTTCACCAGCCTTGGGAACGCCATTCTTGACGACATACCAGAGGTCGACATCAATGGCTTCAAGATGCATGCGCATCTTGTTCTTCCAGTAGGGATATTCAGTTCCATCATAGACGGGTCACGCAGCGGAGACTTTGATTATCCCTGAAGTCGACATAGCTAAAACTCGAGATGGTTAAACCGAATCACACAGAGCAAGGGAGTACCTTGCTCTGATACCAATTGAAAGTGCTAGTTATCGACTAGAGGGGGGTGAATAGGCGGTTTTTATGAAAGTCTTCAAAACATGGGAGTTTTGAAGACAAACGATAGAAATGAACCTATAACCATGTAGCGGAAGGTAGACTACACTAGACAAGCCATAGTCAAGTATTCAATGAAGTGAGAGCATGAAGACTAATAGCAGCTAGGCAGTACGGATCAGGATGGAAGATTGTATGAAACCAATCTGAACAAACAGTCACACAGTGAAGACAAATGGACAATGCAAACAGGCAATGACTTCACAAGGACCAACTGTAAATAAAGCGATGGGAAGGATAGAACCAGTGGCTTGTTGAAGACAATGATTTGTTGGGCCAGTTCCAGTTGTTGTGACAACTGTACGTCTGGTTAGGGAGGCTGAGATTTAACTCAAAAGACCGTGTCTTCACCTTATTCCCCTTGAGCTAAGGACACCCAGTCCTCGCCCAATCACTCTGGTAAGTCTTCAAGGTAGACTTCCAAACCTTCACAGACTTTGTTCACCGGCGATCCACAATGACTCTTGGATGCTCATAACGCGACACCTAACCGGCTGGAGGATTCACAGTCCTCAAGTGTAACAAGTCTTCAGATCACACAGACAGGAAGACTTCAGTGATGCCTAACACTCTTTGGCTCTGGGTGTTTAGGGCTTTGTCCTCACAAGGATTTCTCTCTCAAAGGCTTCAAGGTGGGTTGCTCTCAAACGACAAAAGCCGTGCACTAACTTTGAGCAGGCACCAATTTATGGTGTAGGGGGTGGGCTATTTATAGCCACTAGGCAACCCGACCTGATTTGTCCGAAATGACCCTGGGTCACTAAGGAACTGACACGTGCTCCAACGGTCAGATTTCAAACACACGCGGCAACTTTACTTGGGCTACAAGTAAAGCTGACTCATCCAGCTCTAGATAAGATTTGCTCTCATTGTGTTCGCTCGAAGACATAGGATTTTGGTTAAGCATCACTTCAGTCACTCTGACTTTGTTTAGTGGGACCCCACTTAATAGTACGGTGGTTCCTATGACTCAACAAAGAATAAAAGGAAACAACGAAACAACTAAGTCTTCGCGCTCCATAGTCTTCACGCGATGTCTTCTCTTGTCATAGTCTTCAATGTGAATATCTTCACATACCACCTTTGTCTTCAATGTCTTCATACATTTTTAGGGGTCATCTCCGGTAGGTAAACCGAATCAATGAGGGACTACTACCTGTGTTATCCTGCAATTCTCACAAACACATTAGTCCCTCAACCAGGTTTGTCGTCAATACTCCAAAACCATCTAGGGGTGGCACAAGATGCACTTACACTCCCCCAAGCTTAGCGAAAGCCAAGGGGAGTGCCATACCCGATACTCAATTTTCCTTTGGTGGTGAAGAAGATGGTGGTGGTGAGGGGCACTATGCCTTCAGCTTTTTCATATTGTAGTTGAGGAGAGCAATTTCCTCTTTTAAATCATTAACCTCCAACTCCAGCTTCAAGATCTTGTCACATAAATCTCCTTTGCTTTTCTGCCAAAAACGAGAAGCAATAGATCGGTCATTAGACCGGTTAGCTCTCTTTGGAAGACTGGACTTCTTGAATTTTATGTCATATCCCTAGGTTGAGGTAGAGGAACATCCTCCTCCTCTGAGCTTGAATCATCGATCGTCATCAAGTGAGCATCCTCCTCTTCATCCGTAGTTCGACCACAAGGAGATAGGTCCCCATAGGTCTTTGGGTCAGCAATGATATGTGAGACATAGCTCTCACCGTCGGAGTCTTGGAACGAAATATTTTCAAAACTACGCAGGAAACAACAAGAAAAGAGAACAAAGGATTTTTCCGCAATATGGTGATCAACAGGTTCGGGAAGTATATATAGATTTTTTTATCTTCGAGGATAAGTATATGGTAGAAAAATGGAGTACGAAGGGTGTTCCAGGTGCACACAACCCACCTTGGCTCGCCCTGGTGCGCCCTCGTGTCTTGTGCCCACCAGGGGACACTTCTTGAAAGTTTCTTTATTTCCAAAATTTTTAAAATATTCCAAAACTGAAAAAATATTTTTGCGGACTTTTCTGAGTCCGTTTACTTACCGTATCACGTACCTCCTTATTTTCATGATTCTGGAGTGTTCTGGAAGGACTCTTTTATGTGTTCTTCCAGTGTCAAAGTTTGGATAATATTACTTTCAACATTAATGGGCGTACCTAAGATACAATGCTTTATTCGTTGCCCATTGACAACCTTTGGGTTAGTACCTTCGGAATTATTTATTTTGATGGCTCCAGACCGGTAAACCTCCTCGATGACATATGGGCCCTCCCATTTCGAGAGGAGCTTTCCTGCAAAAAATCTAAAACGAGAGTTGTACAAAAGAACATATTCTATGACTAACTCACGCTTTTGGATTCTTTTGTCATGCCATCTCTTAACTTTTTCTTTGAATAACTTTGCATATTCATAATCTTGGGTTTTCCATTCATCTAATGAGCTAATATCAAATAACCACTTTTCACCAGCAAGTTTGAAATCATAATTGAGCTCTTTGACTGCCCAATATGCTTTATGTTCTAACTCAAGAGGCAAATGATAAGCTTTTCCATAAACCATTTTATAAGGAGACATACCCATAGGATTTTTATAAGTTGTTCTATAAGCCCAAAGTGCATCATCCAATTTCTTAGACCAATTCTTCCTGGACCTATTAACAATATTTTGCAAAATTAATTTTATTTCTCTATTGCTAAGTTCAACTTGACCACTAGACTGAGGATGATAGGGTGATGCAATTCTATGGTTAACATCATACTTGGCAAGCTTCTTACGGAAAGCACCATGAATAAAGTGTGAACCACCATCAGTCATTAAATATCTAGGGACTCCAAACCTTGGGAAAATGTCAGGACCCTGATCCTAAGTCACACCGATCTAGAATGTAACACATCATATCACTTTGCGGCCTCATGCACGGTATTCCCACGGGTGCCACCTTACCTGGCTCGGGACCGTTTGCGCCTTTTGGCTCACGTATATGATAGTGTCTCTAGCATCCATATGACAAAGAACCCGGGCTGACATGACTAGTCGTGAACCCAAAGTGGCACTAACTCACAGGGACAGGCATACATGAATCAACATCGAGCATGTCGGTCAGCAGCGTGCGAATCCGGGCTGTAGCACTGGGCTAACAGGACTCCGGTGAACCGGGCTGTAGCAGGCTAGGCAGGACTCCGGATGTCACCGCGTGACTTTCCCCGAAGGGACAGACACAGGAACGAAGTGAATCACATGCCGGCCAGTCAAGTGTTCCAGAGCAGTAGTGCTGGGCTAGCAGGACTCCAGTGAACCGGGCTGTAGCGGACTACTATGGCTCATGGAAGCACAAGACTACATTTCCCCATAAGAGAGGCTACCAAGGATAAACAACTAGGTTGTCGGATCCCACACATACCAAGCATTTCAAATCATACACACAATATGCTCGATATGTGTAAATACAACATGGCATCACAACAAGACTCTACGACTCAAAGTATTTATTCATTAGGCTCTGAGGAGCGAGATTACATACATGGGTCTCATGACCCAACATACAGAGCATACAAGTCAAAGCACATGCGGAAGCTTAACATGTCTGAGTACAGACATCTACAAATGAAAAAGGCTGAGAAGCCTGATTATCTACCAGATTTTGCTGAGGGCACAAGATCGTAGCTGAGGTATCAAGCTAAACATCGAAGTCCACAAGGAACTACTAGCGAGACTGACGTCTCTCTGCAAAACATAAAATAGGCAAACGTGAGTACAAATGTACCCAGCAAGACTTACATCAGAACTAACTACATATGCATCGGTATCAACAAAGGGGGTGGTGGAGTTTAACTGCAGCAAGCCAGCTTTGACTCGGTGGTTATCTTAAAGGGACAATTGCATTTTTACCCCTAGTTGGTTCCTACCCACGGGTTTTGCCCTTACTTTTCGAGCTTGCTCAGTTTTGCCCTTACTTTTTCTGTCGTGGTCCCTCGAATGCCCTTTGACCGTTTGACCAAAACTTTGAAAAGTCATAACTAATTCATATGAACTCAGAAAAATGCAAATAAGATATCAAAATGTTCAGATAAACATTACCTGTATGTGCATATCATTTGCATTCAGGACAAAAGCACCCTTTAAACTACCTGAGGTAATTAATGTTATTAATATTATTAAAAATAAAAAGGTATAAACAATGTTTTTTTTCAAGAATAAAAATTACATGCAAATGTAGGTGATGTTTTGTGAACATCCAAATATCTTATTTGCATTTTTCGGAGCTCGTATCATCTTGTTAAGAATGTTCTAACGACTTTGACCATTATTTGGAAACTTCATAACAAGTTGATACAAACTTAGAAAAATGCAAATAAGATATCAGGATATTGAGAAAACATCACCTACATTTGCATGTAATTTTTATTCATGGAAAAAAATATTGTTTATACCTTTTTATTTATAATAATGTTAATAACATTAATTACCTCAGGTAGTTTAAAGGGTGCTTTTGTCCTGAATGCAAATGATATGCACATAAAGGTAATGTTTATCTGAAAATTTTGATATCTTATTTTCATTTTTATGAGTTCATATGAATTAGTTATGAATTTTCAAAGTTTTGGTCAAACGGTCAAAGGGCATTCGAGGGACCTCGACGGAAAAAGTAAGGGCAAAACTGAGCAAGCTCGGAAAGTAAGGGCAAAACCTGTGGGTAGGAACCAACTAGGGGTAAAAATGCAATTGGCCCTATCTTAAACTACGACTGCAAGTAACTCTTTTGAGGTGGCGCACACGAGTCCACATATTCACCATGCAATACACCACTATGGATCCGCTCCCATCAACCTACGAGAAACGCCATCCATAGCACTCATGCTTATCTTGCGAGTTTTAGAGTATCCACTTCAAGTTATCTATGAACTGTTATAGGCAACCAAGTAGTCCTTTACCGCGGACGCGACTATTCGAATAGATGATGTTAACCCTGCAGGGGTGTACTTCTTCATAAACGCTCTCACCACTTACCGACGTTTACATGACATGTACTCGGCAACCTTCAAGCGGAAGCCCAACGAGGGTGTCGGCCACGGCCTACCTAAACACTCAAGTCTCTAGTCCAGGTTTATCGCCTATCCAGGTTGTAATGCCCCGAGACCGAAGTGCCAGGTGTCTTCCTGTTATTCGTTGTTATTGCCATGTCATTTGCTTGCGTGTTGCATCTTGCCATGTCATCATGTGCATTTCATCATCATGTTTTCAAAACTTGCATCCGTCTGGGTTCCCTGGTAAACTCTGTTGTCCGTTCCGAGTCCAGACACACTTGCACGCGCCCGTGGCACGTCCGAAATATTATTTTATAAGTGGCAGGAAAATGTTCTCAGAATGGGATGAGAGTTGGCATGCGGTCTTATTATAGTGTAGATAGACCGCCTGCCAAGTTTCATCGCAATCGGAGTCCGTTTGATGCCCCAACGAGTAACTATAGCGACATTATAATCGGTCAAAACGTCGGGCGTTTTCGGTCTCCGGAAACAGTTGCCGGGCTGCACTCCTCTCCTCTCATCTCAGCCCAACCTCTTTTTACAGCCCACCTAGGCCCAGCCTACTCCTCCTCGTGTCTGGAGCCGTCCGATCGTGATCCGAGGGTCCGAAAACGGATGAAAACCCCTAACCCTAGACCCCTGCCTATTTAAGAAGCCCCCCTTGCCATTTTTGGGTGCCCCTAGCCTTCCCCTACCCTCAGCCGCCGCATCCCCCTCGAAAACCGCACCACCAGCCAGATCCATCCACCTCCTCCTCGTTTTTCCGGCGCCCCCCACCACTACCTCGCCACTTGGCTCGCAGCCATTGGCTGCGCCGTCACCGCCAGCCAGCATCCTCCACTCCCCTTGCTCCATGTCGCCCCCTGGCCTCCCCGCGCCGCCGCGTAGCCCGCGGGCCCGCCAGGACCCGGATCAGGCCCTGGGAAGCCCGCCCGATCCCGAGTCATCGCCTGCTCTAATATTATGTTTAGGGCAGTTTAACATGGTGGCATCTCTTTGCATGTTTAACAACTCTAATATTATGTTTAGGGCAGAACAGTACCAAACCATAAAATTGCATATGGGGTTTTACCGGAATTGTTGTTCGTTGTTTCCGGCCTCATTTAAACATGCCTAGTTAGGTAGTTTTGTTGTGCTTCACCCCTTGCCATGTTAATCAACATTTAATATTGTTGGGTACATAAACAAGATTGAACTAAATAAGTCACATGGTGTTTCGTCAATATGCAACAGAGTTGCATATTGAGCTCCACTTAATTTGTAGGATTGTTTGTGCATCATGCCATGTCTATGTGGTGGTTGTTTACTATGTTGTGTACTTCTTTCCGGTGTTGCTTCTTCGGGTTGGTTCCGATAACGTTGCGTTTGTGAGGATCCGTGGGCTACGTCTGTTTGTCTTCTTCATGGACTCATTCTTCTTCCTTGCGGGATTTCATGCAAGATGACCATACCCTCGAAATCACTTCTATCTTTGCTTGCTAGTGCTCGCTCTTTTGCTATGCCTATGCTGCGATACCTACCACTTGCTATATCATGCTTCCCATATTGTTAAGCCAAGCCTCTAACCCACCTTGTCCTAGCAAACCGTTGTTTGGCTATGTTACCGCTTTGCTCAGCCCCTCTTATAGTGTTGTTAGTTGCAGGTGAAGATTGGAGCTTGTTCCATGTTTGGAACATGGTTATTTTGTTGGGATATCACAATATCTCTTATTTAATTAATGCATCTATATACTTGGTAAAGGGTGGAAGGCTCGGCCTTATGCCTGGTGTTTTGTTCCACTCTTGCCGCCCTAGTTTCCGCCTTATCGGTGTTATGTTCCCGGATTTTGTGTTCCTTACACGGTTGGGTTATAATGGGAACCCCTTGACAGTTCGCCTTGAATAAAACTCCTCCAGCAAGGCCCAACATTGGTTTTACCATTCGCCACCTAGCCTTTTTCCCTTGGGAGTCATGCATCCCGAGGGTCATCTTTATTTTAACCCCCCCCGGGCCAGTTCTTGTCTAAGTGTTGGTCCAAACTAAGCGATGTCCGGAGCTACCAGGGGCAACTCTGGGCTGGCCCACCTGACGTCTGGCTCATCCGGTGTGCCCTGAGATCGAGATATGTGCAGCTCCTATCAGGATTTGTCGGCACATCTGGGTGGCTTTGCTGGTCTTGTTTTACCATCGTCGAAATGTCTTGTAACCGGGATGCCGAGTCTGATCGGATTGTATTGGGAGAAGGAATATCCTTCGTTGACCGTGAGAGCTTTTGATGGGCTAAGTTGGGACACCCTTGCAGGGATTTGAACTTTCGAAAGCCGTGCCCGCGGTTATGGGCAGATGGGAATTTTTTAATGTCCGGTTATAGAAAACCTGAAGTTGATCTTAATTAAAATACATCAACCGCGTGTGTAGCCGTGATGGTCTCTTCTCGGCGGGGTCCGGGAAGTGAACACGGCGTTGGAGTTATGTTTGGTGTAGGTTGTTCTAGGATCACTTCTTGATCATAGTTTCTCGCCCGTGCTTTGCCTTCTCTTCTCGCTCTCATTTGCGTATGTTAGCCACCATATATGCTAGTCGCTTGCTGCAGCTCCACCTCATACCTTTTACCCTACCTATAAGCTTAAATAGTCTTGATCGCGAGGGTGTGAGATTGCTGAGTCCCCGTGACTCACAGATACTTCCAAAACCAGCTTGCAGGTGCCGTTGAACCGTGCAGATGACGCAACCAAGCTCAAAGGAGGAGCTCTATGAAGATCGTGTTCTTTATGTTGTTCCGTTTTCCAGTTGATTAGTAGTGGAGCCCAGTTGGGACGATCGGGGATCTGTGTAGCATTTGGGGTAGTCTTCTTTTATTTTTGTTCCGTAGTCGGACCTTGAGTGTACTTGGATGAATGTAATGTTATTTATGTATTTGTGTGACGTGGCGAGTGTAAGCCAACTATGTACCTTTCCCCTTTATTTATGTACATGGGTTGTTTGCGAAGATTACCTCACTTGCGACATTGCTTTCAATGCGGTTATGCCTCTAAGTCGTGCTTCGACACGTGGGAGATATAGCCGCATCGAGGGCGTTACAAGTTGGTATGAGAGCCTTCCCCGACTTTAGGAGCCCCCTGCGTGATCGAATCGCTGGCGTTGTTGAGTCTAGAAAAATGTTTTGAGTCATTTAGGATTATATATATCGGAGAGTAGGATTCTTTTTACTCCTCAGTCCCTTCGTCGCTCTGGTGAGGCATCCTGACGTACAGTTTTGACTCTTCTCTTCTCAAATTTCACTAAATTTTTTTAGGATCACGCGGGTATCTTGGAATCGTTCCAATGGTTTTGTGGCGAGAACATTGTTCTTGGTGCCTCCTGACATTTAGGGGTTGTGGCAGTGTCCCGGGGAGTTGAGCTCTAAGGTGTTGTCGTCACAATTTTATCGTTGCAGTTCTGGAATACCTGAGTTTCGCCGACATCGAAAATCTCTTTTATGAAGTTGTTGGTGAGATAACCTCGACGCCACCCAGTACTGGGGCGGGAGTTCGGGAGTATTGCCATAACTCGTATAACGGATGCTTTTCGAAGGTTGAGGTAAATGATTTCCGAAGGTTCCTTGGTTATGTGTTGAAGGATGGATACAACTGGATGTAGGATTTGCTAGTTTTGGGTGAGATATTATGCTTCCCCTGTATCCCCAACACCTGATTGCATAACCGGAAAGTTTCAGGAGTTTATAAGTGGGAATTCAAGTAACTCTTAGGATATCTTTCCGACAGATGTATGATATGAAATTGGGGTTTGACGTCTAGTGGTCTGCCTATCCACGGTTGGTTTTACAGTGGTCTCATTGTGTCTTAAAGAGTCCTTGGCTTTGCCGACTCGGGGACGCTTCGTATGTCATGTGCACTGCCTTGTACATGATGGTGTTGTACGATCGAGCCCGTGTAGGCCCCACCACGAAAATTTCAGACAAAATCTCTATCATATGTTTGTTCCGGCTTATTTGGCAAGCCAATCCTTTGTTTTTGTTTTGAGTTGTGGTATTCGAGTTGCTTCAATGTCAAGTGTTGATCCCATACCTTCTCTAAGCGATGTTCTCATATTCCTATGTGAATATCAATCCTTCATGACAATCGAAATTGTCATGTCAATCCTTTTCACCGGTGTGTTTCTCTTCAAGTGGTTTCGATCATCTCAACATCTACAAGATTCAATCTCAGTTTTCTCAACGGTGTTCGTTTCATCCATCCCAAGTTGTCTTTGTTTTCCCACCCTCCCACCCTTTTTCCTTAAGGACTCAGATATCTTAATCAAGTATCAATTTTATTCATGTGAAGTCTCTACATTCTTTTCTTTCAATGTTCGTATCCGGTGATTCTCACGAAGATCCTAATGGAGCTTCTAGTTCACCATTATTCGTTCTTTTTCTTCTCCGGTGGACTAAATTCAAGCTTCGTTGATCATATCTCTTTCCTCGTTTCAAATACCTTCTCATGTTGGTGCTCCTCATATTCGTTCATTTCTCGCTATTCAATTGTTCCGGAGTGCTGAAGATATCTCAGAAGGCTCGTCTTTTCATTCAAGATGCGTTCAAACCTATCTCGAGGTTGTTATCTCATTCAAGCCCTTTGATTCAACCGGTGCAATCTCTCTCTTTAAATCTTTTCGACGGTGTTTCTCTTGAGTGGGCCCTAACCCATAGGTCTTTTCCCAGGATCTTACCTGACTCTTCTTATTTTCCCGGAGCTATCCTAAATTCTTTTAAAAGTTTGACGTAAGAATGATTAATCATCAGTCAAATGCCTTCTCCTAGATATTTTACAATTCTTTTCATCGTTGGCTCAACCTCTTCGCTTTTGATTCTTCCAGAGTGCTTAAACGATTCATGGTGGTGTTTCTCATTTTCATTCTCTGCATTTGAAGACCGAAGAAGATTTTCTCTCAATTTTGCTCCATTCTCTTCAAGATTCGTGATTCTAGCTTGTTGCCATCCTCTCATAATTGTTTTCGATTGTGGGAATTCTTTTCACCCATCCGAAGCAATTCAGAAGTCTTTTCAGTTTGATTATCCGGAGCCCATCATCTCAGAATTATTCATTCTCAGCTTTCAGCTCATTTTCTCTAAATCTTTCCAGTGTATAGTGCAAATATCCTCTAATCAATTCAGGATCTCTTCGTTCACTTGTATCTAAATTCTCTCAAGCATCTTCGTTCATTTGCTAATTCTCCCCGGTGTTTCGCTATCTTTTCTTTGATCGCTTCTTAATTCTTACCGTGTTTTCTTCCAAGATTCTTCTTCCTTCGTTTATCATATAAATGCACTCGTGCTTTCCAAATTCTACCAGTGGTTCGTTCAAGAGTTTTCTCTTCCTTCTTTATCATATCAATTTATTCGTTGTTTCAACCCTTCCGGTGGTTCGTTCAATACCTTCCCAAGTTGGCGCGATGTCTATCTTAATCCTTTCTTCGAGAATAAGTAGTATGCCAAATCCGTTGCTTGTCATCAATTTAATTGGTTGTCAGAGTAATGGGCCACGGGTAGGCTAACCCGAGTCCCAGAACCTTTCAAGACATTGGGGCAGGCTGCGCCCCTCAAGACCCCGGCACAAAGAGCCGCCTTCTGAGGAATCGGCGGCAAGGCCACCGTCTAGCCACTCGCGGCCGAGTCCCAGGGATGACTTCAGGACAAACCGACTCCTGACTAATGACTTCCCAAGAATCCGGCCTTGGGGAGTCGTCCCGCGACTCCAGCAAAACCCCATGTCCTCATCAAGAGGGACAGGACAGGGGAGTGGCTATAGTGAAGACTGCTCCCACCCCTTTCCAAAGGCAAGCATGGTCACAGTACGCCGTACTCGCGGCGTGGCACTGTTGCCATGCTGGCCCTGACATCAGCACCGGTGGACCGAATCCTGCGCCCACGACGGCTTGTCTGTACGACCTTTGGGCGGCGGGTCCCACCGGCCAGCGGGATCCCAGAAGACGGCAAGTGCACCACAAGTCGGACCCGTCGGGAGTCGGCCCTCGAGAGTCGGCCGGATCCTCCCCCGGGGCCCACGCGCCATTAACCAGATGTGACGGAGAGTGGCAATAGTGATTGCCCGCCAGGCGGCGGGGCTGTTGCCACGACTCCATGACGAAGCCCGCGTCATTAGAAGCATGGCTACAGTAATCAGCAGCCGGCAAGACCCGCCCGCGGCGGACGCGGCCTGTCGGCTCCGTACCTGGCCAGTCGGCGGGCCCCAGCAGTCGGCGGAGAAGACGGAGATCGGAGGCACTGACGGCTGGGCCCATGCCCAGCCGGATTACCATTGTACCCCTGGGGGGTAGGCCTATATAAACCCCCCAGGGCACCCATGCAAAGGGTTGGAATCCATTAGCTCTAGACCAGATCATATAGGAGGGAGAGAGCTAGCCTTGCCCTCTCCTACCTCCAGGAAACAGCTCAAGGAGCAATCGTGTAAACACTTTGCCATAGTGATCATGCGGAGGCCCCGTAGAGCAGCAGTAGGGGTATTATCTCCCTGAGCCCTGAAGCTGGGTAAGATTCGCCGGCGTGCATGTCTACGCCTCATCCCGTTTCCAGGCACCGACGACATTCTACTCGCCCCCACCATGATAAGCCATCCTTTGGCATATGTCGCACCCAACCCCCGAGATTTGGCGCCCACCGTGGGGCCTGGTGCACCGCTGTCCGGAGACCTGTTCTAGACAGGAACCCTTTTCCTCCCTGGCGAGCGCAGCCAGCCAGGCACGCCAGACAGAGTCAGTGCTGACGCGCTGCACGGCGTTGAGATTGCCTGCGCAGCTAGCCGCCTCGCCGAACTTGTCGGCGAGGTTCGCATCTCTGACGAACCTGCATTCGACGCAGGCACGGGCGGCTCCAAGAGCCTCCTCGCGGGCCTCCTCGATCAACTCCACGTCTCCGGCGAGCCTGCCGTGGACTTGGAGTCTGTAGGCTCCACCGACCCGATGCTGGTCGACTCCGACACCGTGTCGCTCGACGCGCTCCCCACTAATGTGGTGGTCTACGACGAACCTATCCCTCGCGTAGAGAGCGACGGAAGCACCATGACCGAGGTGCTCGTCATTAGTCATGACAAGCCTCCCGGCGGAGGAGTGCATGACTCACTTGGCGCGGTGCTACAAGACCTGACTGCGCCCATTCCAGAAGACGCTGACGCGGAGACGTTGGAGGCGCACCGCCTTCAGCTCGTCGAAGGCGCGAAGAAGCTCGCTAGTATGAGACGCTTGTCAGAAGCCTACCAGCGGGAGATGGATCACGCTGTTGGCGGCTCGCCAGCCCCAGCTGGGCCCAGCCGCCTCGGCTCGGTCCAGCAGCGCGGCGTAGCCTTCACCAACCTGTTCGGGGCAAGACGCCCTGTGTACGATACACCTGCAGAGAACATTCGAGCCGCCCAGGCGGCGGCGGACGAGCTGGACAATTCCGAGGGCGAAGAGCGCCGCCTGATGATGGAGCGAGTCCAGCGGCTCCTCGACGCGGCTGCCACGCAGAACGAGGTCGGCTGCCGCACAAAGGCGCCGCAGCGGCAAAATGACGACCTTCGCCGACACCAAGGCGCGACGTCGAGACGCCGACTGGCAGCGCCCGAGGAAGAAAGGACAAGGATCCGACTGTCAGCCACACTCGGACTCACATTACCATAGAACGCGACCGAGACGGCCGCCCGAGAGCAGTGGAACGACGGGACGACTGTCCGCCTCCTCCTCCTCGCAAGGAAAGACGAGTCACCCCTTCGCCTGTTGATCATCCGACTCTTGGCGACCACCTTGGCCGCCGAGAGGGAGTCGGGGAAAACGACGCCCACCACCGGATCGACCGGCTTCACCGATCCCTGTCGCTGGAAGAAGAAGACGAGTTGGGTCCGCCCTGTTTCGAGCCCCGCATTCAAGACGAGCCCTTTCCCAAAGGGTTCACGCTCCCACGAGACACGCCCAAGTACACCGGCTCCGTGAAGCCGGAAGACTGGCTAGTCGAACACTCCATGGCTGTCAACATAGCGAACGGCAACAAGCATGTCGCCGTAAAATACATTCCGCTCATGCTCCAGGGCACGGCCCGGACATGGCTGAACAGCCTGAAGCCCCACAGCATCAACAGCTGGGTCGACTTCACCGAAGCATTCGTCTGCAACTTCACCAGCACATACAAGCGTCCTCCCAAGCCTCGTCAGCTCTCCTTGTGCATGCAAGGTCCCAACGAGTCGACTCGCAACTACCTCACGCGTGGGGCCGAGCTTCGGAACTCCTGCGAGGGCGTGCACGAGGTGCAGGCTATCGAGTACTTCACCGCTGGGTGCAGAGAAGGCACCCTCCTCAAGCACAAGCTCCTCTGCGACGAGCCAAAAACCCTCGACGAGATGCTAATCATAGCAGACAAGTACGCCACGGCCGACTCCTCCATGAAGGCGGAGATTCAAGTTAGCGCAACTGGCAAAGTGGCCCCTCAAGCTCCAAGAACTCCAGCGGGAGATGCCAGTCGGCGGCAACAGCAGAGCGACCACAAGCGCAAGGCCCCGCAGCCGGCTTCCAGCAGCCGGCAGGTCACGACAGTTGAAGCCCAGCAGCCGGATGGGCAGCCTCCGCCCAAGCGACAGAAAGGCGGCAAGCCCAATTGGTTGCCGGTCTTCTCCTACGAGCAGACTCTGGATGGACCTTGCAAGTTCCATAGCGGCGCGAAGCCGTCGAATCACACCACCTGGAAGTGCCACTGGCTCACTAGGATCGCCAAGGGAGACGGCCTCCTACCTCCCTCGCCTGCTGGGCAGCCGCCGCCGCCTTCGCCCCAGCAGCTGTCAGGCCAGTCGGCGCAGTACAAGACGAATACCCTGAAGAGCACGAAGCCTACGTGGTGTTTACCAGTATGGCTGATGATCGACGCAGCAGGAGGCTGCAGCGACAAGAGGTGAATGCGGTAGCATCAGAGACACCAGAGTCCATGCACTGGTCCAAGAAGTCTATCAGCTGGAGCAGAGCTGATCACCCAGAGGTGATGCCGAGTCCAGGCTCTTATGCTTTGATCTTAGATGCCACCTTTGCCACGGATAGACAAGTTGCTCGTTTCTTGCGAGTTCTGATAGACGGAGGCAGCAACATCAATATCCTGTACAAGGACACCATGGAGAAATTAGGAATCAAGCAAAGACAGCTTCAGAACAGACGGACTGTGTTCCACGGCATTGTTCCTGGGCTTTCCTGCTCACCAATCGGCAAGATCCTGATGGACGTCCTCTTTGGAGACAAAGATCACTTCCGCCGAGAGTCAGTTTGGTTTGAGGTGGTGGACCTTGAGAGCCCATACCATGCACTACTCGGCCGACCCGCCTTGGCCAAGTTCATGGCGGTCCCCCACTATGCCTACCTCAAAATGAAGATGCCCAGTTCCAGGGGGATTCTGACCATAGCCGGCGACTACCGGAAGTCGTCTGCCTATGCGGCTGAGAGCAGTCGACTAGCCGAGTCCCTGGTAATCGCGGCCGAGAAGCGGCTCCTTGAGCGGGTTGTGGCGATGGCCGGCAAGCAGCCAGAAGTATCACCCAACCCAAAGGAGTCGGAGACTGAGGGTTCATTCAAGCCGGCCAAGGAGACAAAGAGCATACCCTTGGATCCGGAGCACCCAGGGAGGTACACTGTCGTAGGCGCAAACCTCGACAGCAAATAGGAAGGCGAGCTCGTCGATTTCCTCTGTGAGAATCGGGACATCTTCGCGTGGTCCCCCAAAGACATGCCAGGTGTACCGACGGAATTCGCCGAGCACAAGCTACATGTCCGATCTAATGCAAAGCCGGTCAGGCAGCCCCTGCGCCGCCTATCAGAAGAGAAGAGAAGAGTTGTCAGAGAAGAAATAGCCCGGCTCCTAGCGGCCGGCTTCATTATGGAAGTATTCTTTCCAGAGTGGCTAGCCAATCCGGTCCTGGTACTGAAGAAGAACAAGCAGTGGCGAATGTGTATTGACTACACGAGCCTCAACAAAGCCTGCCCCAAGGACCCGTTTGCTCTACCAAGAATTGATCAGGTGATAGACTCCATCACCAGATGCGAGATGTTGAGCTTTTTGGATGCATACTCAGGATATCACCAGATCAAGCTGAACCCGGCTGACAGACTGAAGACCGCCTTCATCACGCCGTTTGGAGCCTTCTGCTACCTCACCATGACGTTCGGCTTGAGGAATGCCGGCGCCACCTTTCAGCGTTGCATGCAGAAGTGCCTCCTCAAGCAGCACGGGAGAAACGCCCACGTCTACGTGGACGATGTGGTGGTGAAGACGGAAAAGCGTGGAACACTGCTGGAAGACCTCAAGGAGACCTTTGAGAACCCGCGTTGATTCCAGATCAAGCTCAACCCCGAGAAATGCGTCTTCGGAGTACCAGCCAGCCAACTCCTTGGCTTCCTGGTCTCCGAACGCGGCATAGAATGCAACCCTGTAAAGGTCAAGGCCATTGAGAGGATGGAGGTACCCAGTCGACTGCTGGACGTGCAAAAGTTCACCGGCTGCTTGGCGTCCATCAGCCGTTTCATCAGTCGGCTGGGTGAGAAAGCTCTCCCCTTATACCAACTCATGAAGAAGACCACTTTCCTCGAATGGAACCATAAGGCGGACGAAGCTTTTCTCAAGTTGAAGAAGATGCTGACTACTCCACCCATTCTGGCGGCTCCGACTCCTAAGGACCCTATGCTCCTGTACATCGCCGCCACCAGCCGGGTAGTCAGCACGGTCATTGTAGTGGAACGCAAGGATGAAGGCAAGGCACTACCTGTCCAGAGACCGGTATATTACCTGAGTGAAGTACTGTCGGCCTCCAAGCAGAACTACCCCCACTACCAGAAGATGTGCTATGGCGTACACTTTACCGCCAAGAAATTGAAGCCTTACTTTCAAGAGCATCCAATCACTGTGGTCTGCACGGCCCCACTTGCCGAGATCATCGGAAGCCGAGATGCTTCTGGCCGAGTGGCCAAGTGGGCCATAGAGCTGGCTCCCTACACCATCCACTACCAGCCCCGCACCGCCATCAAGTCACAAGCACTGGCCGACTTTCTCGTCGACTGGGACGAGACCCAGTACCTACCTCCAGCGCCCGACTCCACCCATTGGCGGATGCATTTCGACGGCTCCAAGATGCGCACCGGCTTGGGAGCCGGCCTCGTCCTCACTTCCCCTAAAGGCGACAAGCTCAAATACGCACTGCAAATCCATTTTGCCGCCTCCAACAACGTTGCCGAGTACGAGGCGCTCATTCACGGGCTCCGGCTTGCCAAAGAACTTGGCATTCGCCGAATCCTGTGTTATGGCGACTCGAACTTAGTGGTCCAACAGTCATCTGGTGACTGGGACGCCAAAGATGCAAACATGGCGACTTACCATTTCCTCGTGCAGCAACTCAGTGGGTATTTCGAGGGGTGCGAGTTCCTCCATGTGCCAAGAAACGACAACGACCAAGCAGACGCCTTGGCACGAATCGGCTCTACCCGCCAAGCAATACCATCCGGCGTCGCCCTTCAACGCCTCCTCAAGCCGTCTGTCAAGCCTTCACTAGAATCAGACTCCATCTTTGTGCCGGCTCCCCCCGAAGAAGTCGGATCCGACTCCAGAGCCCTAGCAGACGGTACGAGGATTTTGGCAGATGGCTCCAAAGGCGCCACAGTAGAAGCCGGCCCAGGGACTGCAGTACCCGGCCCGGGGACTGCGGCGGCGGGCTCGAAGACTCCAGAACTCGGCCCAAGAGCCGCGCCAGTCGGCCTGGGGACTTCATTAACCCAGCAAGCGGTTGTTGACTCCAACCCGCCGCCTCCCAGCCCATCCGTCCTCGTCCAAGTCGCAGTTCTGGCAGTCGAAGAAATAGAAGCACCCTCATGGGCCCAGACCATCCTCAAATTCCTAGTAAGCAAAGAGCTGCCGACTGATGAGACCTCGGCCCGGCAAGTACAACGCCGAGCGGCAGCCTACACCATAGTCAACAGAGAGCTGGTCAGGCGCAGCATCACTGGTGTCTACCAGCGCTGCGTAGAGACAGAGCAAGGCCAAGCAATTATCAAAGACATCCATCAAGGCGAGTGCGGCCACCATGCGGCTTCAAGAGCACTCGTCGCAAAAGCCTTTCGACACGGTTTCTTCTGGCCGACTGCCTTAGAAGAGGCCAAGGAATTGGTCCAAAAATGCAAAGGGTGCCAGAAGTTCAGCTCCAAGCTGCACCAGCCGGCTTCTGCACTCAAGACCATCCCCATTGCCTGGCCTTTCGCAGTTTGGGGTCTAAACATGGTGGGACCGTTCAAGACGGCACGAGGTGGCTTAACTCACTTACTTGTCGCAGTGGACAAGTTCACCAAGTGGATAGAAGCGAAGCCAATCAAGAAACTGAACGGTCCGACTGCCGTGACTTTCATCTCCAATATCACAATTCGGTACGGCATACCACACAGCATCATCACCGACAACGGCACAAATTTTGCCAAAGGCGCCTTGGCCCGTTTTTGCGCAACACAGGGCATCCGACTGGACCTAGCGTCCGTCGCCCATCCATAGTCAAACGGCCAGGTGGAGCGAGCAAACGGCCTCATCCTGTCCGGCATCTAGCCCCGGCTGGTCGAGCCTCTGGAGCGCTCGGCTGGCTGCTGGCTCGATGAGTTGCCAGCCGTCCTCTGGAGTCTGCGCACGACTCCAAACAAGTCAACCGGCTTCACGCCTTTCTTCCTCGTCTACGGTGCCGAAGCCGTCATCCCAACGGATATAGAGTTTGACTCCCCGCGAGTCACCATGTACACCGAGGAGGAAGCAGAAGAAGCACGTCAAGACGGCGTCGATCTGCTGGAAGAGGGCCGGCTGTTGGCACTCAGCCGGTCCAGCATCTACCAGCAGAGCCTGCGCCGATACCACAGCAGGAAGGTCAAGCCAAGATCTTTCCAAGAAGGAGACCTTGTGCTCCGGCTGATCCAGCGAACAGCCGGCCAGCACAAGCTGTCGGCACGTTGGGAAGGCCCTTTCATCATCAGCAAAGTGCTGGGCAATGACTCCTACTACCTGATTGACGCTCAGAAGCCCCGAGCACGCAAGATGGACGCCTCCGGCAAAGAGACAGAGCGGCCATCGAATGCAAATCTCCTCCGAAGATTTTACAGTTGATGTAGTATGTACCACGCTTCCTTTTGTATTAAATTACCAAGACTTTGGGCCCCCCGAGACGAGCTCAGGGACTGCCCTCTTTTGTCTATATGATAAAAGTTATGCCTACGAGTATGTTACTCTTTGTTATGCCGCTTGGCACCAGGCTCGACAGGTCGGCCCGGGGACTTGCCGCCTTGCACTATGAAATGCTTCCTGCAACTGGACAAGTAGTGTGTGGCGCCTAAGCCATCTCCTGTCAGAAGCCGCAGCTCACAGAGCGACTGTACGGTGGGAAGGAGTAAGGTAGAATGGGCGTTCGCATGAAAAATGGCTAAGGACTCAAAGCATAAAACATAGCTTAAGCCGGCTTCCAGCCTTCCTTTTTTCTTTTCGCAAACCGACTATTAAGAAGTCGGCTCACCGCCTTCTATTCAACTTGCTAAAAAACTCTAAAACGGCTAAGTACTTTCCTTCCCAAAGTAGCCAAGCATTTGTTCCAACGGCAGTCCACAGAGCGGCTGTCCGACTGGCAAGACAGGCAACTAAGGGAAAGCGGCAAAGGAAAAAAGCCAAAAGAGCAATGAGCAAGAAAAGATAGAATTCGGATAAATATTTACATAGCATAGGCCCTTGGCTGAATCTTCAAGCAGAAGTTCAAAATACACCCCGCGGGTGGAATTGTGCGAATTAACAAGTTCTTCAGAGACTACTAAAGCAGATAAAATAAAGATAAGGCGGCAGCCTAAGATGCGGCAGACGGATTCAGAGGGTCGGAGGAGGCGGCAGCGTCAGGCGTTGGGGCGGCCGGCTGGGCAATCTCGGCTTGGTCGCCTCCGGCGGCAGTCGGCTCGGTCGCACGCGGCTCGTTGCTGGAGGCGCGGTCGAGCTGAGGCTGGCCGTTCGCTCCGCCTTCTGGTGCTTCCGTCTCGCTCTGTCCTCCTCCTCACCTTCCTCCTCGACGCTGGAGCCGATCACCTTCACCGAGTCCTCGCTGTAGTCTGGGTTCATCCCAAACCACTCCGGTGGTACCTCCTCGCCGTCTTCAGACCGCTCGAGGACGAACATGCTGGTGTCGGTGTACTCGGCGATCGCCGCGGCATGCTTGACGAGGGCATCTTCCGCGGCTGCCAGCTCCGGCTGGACCTCTGACCGGAGTATGGCCAGCCGGTCTAGATCCAGCCCCGGATACCACGCCTTAACGAACTCCAAGGCCCGACCTGCTCCAGCTCGGGCCGAGGAACCCTTCCAGGCCTCAAGACGACCAGCCGCGACCCCTAGCCAGTCGACAGTCAGGCTGGGGGTGCACGGAGCCTGCATGTCCGGCCACAGGGCGGCAATCGCCTGGGCACCGACACGTTGAAGCCGGCGCAGCATCTGGTGAGTCGGCCGAAGGCGTGCGTCGATGCTCAGGATATGCTCATCAAGGGTTCAGGGAGCGTCGGCGGCGATCTCTGCACCTTCTGCCCTCCGACCTTCACGGTCAGCCTCGATGGCTTGGATGGCGGCCTACGAGTGACCAGGGAAGAAGTCTGCCAAGACGGAAGAAACAAAGAAACAAGTCAAAAACCGGGAGTCAGCACGATTTATAATCGGCAGCTCAAAGAAAGAAATTAAAGAAACTCACCATCAACAATGTCTTCAATCTCATGGAAGCCGGAGGCCATCATTGCCTCTCTGTCAGTCCAGGAGGAGCGCTCGCTCGCGAACTCGGCCAAGAGGGCGGTTTCCGCCTCTTCCGCCTCCTTCTGCGTCTTCACAAGCAGCTCCCTCTGCTCTACCAATTGAGTGGCCAGCAGATCGCGCTCTGTGGCGAGCTTGCTGCACTCCTCCCCCTTGGCGCGCAACGCGGAGTTGGCTTCGCTCAGCTGCTGTTGAAGAACAGTGTTGGCTTCTGAAGAGAAGGAAGAAAGAAGGCATTAAGTCATCAGTAAAGAAGGTCGTCGGGGAGATCCGGCCCAACTGCTCAGCAGTCGGCCCGAATCTCGGGGACTACAGCCCGTGGGTGTGCCAGCGCACCCCCGCAAAGAATAAAAATGACTTACTCCGGCTCTCCGACAAGTCGGCGTCCGCTTGCCCAGCTCTTCAACGTTACAGTTGAAGGCAGTAACGAGGAGGTTGTGGTAGTCCTGCGACAAATATTTTAGACAAAAGTTAGTACCTAGAGCTCACCAATTGGAGTTCCGGGCCGCCTGCTCAGCAGCCGGCCCGAAACTCGGGGACTACACCCAGTGGGTGCGCTGGCGCGCCCCCACAGAGAGGAACAAGAAAACAAGGACCAAAAAACATACTCGGACGGCTGCCCGCGATGCCAGGTACGCCTTGGTGTAGTTCTGGATGGCGTCGCCCTCAGCTCGAAGCTTCGTTTGGACGTCCAGAAGCACCTGGTTCAACGGCCCTGTGCCACCTCACCGCACCCACCCAATGGGCTCGGCGCTCATCGCTTCGGCATCCAGGATCGCCGAGCTGGCGGTGCCGGTCTCCAGGGGGCGTGGCGCCGAGGTCGCTTTCTCAAGATGGCGGCGCATTGGCGAGCCGACTTGAAGGAGTAGCCTCGCCATGGCCTCGTCTTCAGTCGGCAGCACCGGAGGGTCCGCTGGCTGTTTGCCTTGCGCGCTCCCAGACGGCGGCGGAGGCGGCGGCGGAACGATCATGTCCGACGTGGAGGAGTCGCCGCCTTCCTTCGCCATGACGGGGTTCTCGCGGCCAGCTTCCCCAGTCTGCCCCATGAATTCCGGAGGCGGCGGCGCAGAGTTCAGCAGGGTGACGAACACCGCTGATTGGCGGTGCGCGGCCTCCTCAGCCAGTTTCTTCTTGGCGGAGGCCTCCGCCTTATCGGCCTCCACCTTCCCCAGGCGGGCGGCCTTCCTCGTTGCGCTTCTCCTGCACGTTCCGCTCCGTCGCCTCCCGGAGGTCAGCAGTGGGGTCAATCCGCCGAGTGGTGGCGGACGTCTACGCTGACCCCATGACGGAGGCGGCGACAACCCTCTCAAGAGTGAGGGGAGCCCTGAACCGAGGGAAGCCAGTAAAAGACTCAGACAAAGCTACAGGGAAAGAATAAAGTGTTAAGACGGAATACTCACGCGGAGACCAGTGACGGCTTCTTTACTTCCTTGCGGAAGCGGACGGCCTTCGCGGCCGCCTCGTCCCGCTTGGTCGCCGCAGCCGAACTCTTGGGCTTCTTCGGCCGACTGCCGAACAAAGTCGGCACGACCCTGTGCTTCTTCCCGCCGCCTGGGGCACCCGGTGCGGCAGAGGAGCCCGGGCCGGGATGGCTGGCTCCTGGCCGGGGGCGGGGGCGACCTCCTCATCATCGTCAGGCCAGTCCTCTAGACTGGCCCCGAGCCACGGGCCGCCTCCTCCTTTGGCGTCGTCTTCCAAAGCTGCCGCCCCCGGATCGGGGTCATCGATGTCGCTCTCCGCCCGGTCGGCAAGGAACTCGCGGGCCGGCCCCGAGGTGCCGACTGGTGGATGGAGGAGGGGATTCTGACCAAAGGCGACTGGTCAGGTTGCACAAAACAAACTCGGCAAGAAAGAAGACAACTCGAAGAAAGAAAGAAAGGGCAACTCACTATAGGTGGGGGTTGGCGCGGGAGTACGGCTCCTTGCCGAACCGCCAGTCCTCCAGCAGCTTGCTAACCAAGAGGTAGTTCACCATATAGGCCACCTCCTCGTGAGGCATGTCCTTGGTGCACATCCAACTCGGGTCACGGCGCCCGCTCATTTGGCATATCATGTGGGGGCGGCCTTGGAGCGGGAGAACTCGGCGCGCCACGAAGGCGGCCAGCGGGTCCGGACCGGTGAGGCCCTCCGACTGCGTCAGCACTCGGAGTCGAGCGACGGCGCCGGCTCCCGCAGGCGTCAGCGACTTGGCTCAGAACGACCAGTTGGGCAGTCTCCCAGCCGGCGGGCCGGCTTTGAAGGCCGGCAGGTTGACCCAATCGCCCCCCGCGAAGATGCTCTTCACGTAGAAGTACGATTGCTGCCACATCTTCACCGACTTCATCAGCTTGATGGTGGGGAAGGGGTTGTCGGCTCCTGATCTCCGCCCGGCGATGAACGCGCCGCATTGAGCCGGCACGCCTGTAGCCTGGGTGCCGAGCTTGGAGTAGAAGAACTCCCCCCAGAGCTCGAGGGTGGGGAGGACTCCGAGGAAGCCTTCGCACAAGGCCACGAAGGCAGACAGCAGCACCACGGTGTTGGGCGTCAGGTGGTGCGGCTAGAGGCCGTAGAACTCCAGAAAAGAGCGGAAGAAGCTGCTCGCCGGCAGCCCCAATCCGCGCAGGCAGTGCGAGCGGAAGATGACCCGCTCGCCCTCCTCCAGCGCTGGGGAAATCTCCTCCCTCGGTGCAAGACGCACCCGCACGTAATCTTCGCCGGGGAGCCGACGAGTCTTGCAAAGGAACTCAATGTGGTCGTCGTGAACTTCTGAGTCGTCCTAGGTGCCGGAACGCACCGAGGGAGGCGCGGCAGCAGAAGAAGAACTCACCGTGAGCTGATCGCCGCGGCGTTTGTCAGAGCTTGGGCACACGGCGGGGCGAGGAAGAAGAAGAAGGAGAAGAGCAAGGAGTAGTGGGAAGGAGGGGCGCACGTGCTCTGCCCCGCCCCCTCCTCCCCCTACTTATAGCCTCATCGGCTGCGAAGCCGAGGGGGCGGTCGTGGGATTTACTGCGCCCATGACCCCATGACCCCCACGTTTCCACGACAAAGTTACTGCACACAGTAACTCCAGGGGAATCCCAACCGTCCGCCTGGGCCACAGCGGATCCACTCGGGCGCCGAGGCGCAGTAGTGGCGGGCCCCGCCTACGGGCCTGTCCCGTCACGCGCGTAGGCTGGCAGACTGGCCCGGCCGCGTGTTATCACGTGACAGGCCCGGAATGGGCGGCGGCCTGGAGGCTTAGCCAGCACGCTACTTGGATCCCGCCGCGACGTTCGAAATATTGTGCGAGTCAGAGTTGGGCGAGCCCGACTCCTTCTAGCCGGCCCGGCAGAAGTCAAGCAAGATCCATGTCTCAGGCACCCAGAACGAGAAACTGCTGAGGCTCCTCGGCCGATTGTCCGTGGCACCTCATCAGCTTCGGGGACTACTATCGGAGTAATGGGCCACGGGTAGGCTAACCCGAGTCCCAGAACCTTTCAAGACATCGGGGCAGGCTGCGCCCCTCAAGACCCTTGGACAAAGAGCCGCCTTCTGAGGAGTCGGCGGCAAGGCCACCATCTAGCCACTCGCGGCCGAGTCCCAGGGATGACTTCAGGACAAACCGACTCCTGACTAATGACTTCCCAAGAAGCCGGCCTTGGGGAGTCGGCCCGCGACTCCAGCAAAACCCCATGTCCTCATCAAGAGGGACAGGACAGGGGAGTGGCTACAGTGAAGACTGCTCCCACCCCTTTCCAAAGGCAAGCATGGTCACAGTACGCCGTACTCGCGGCGTGGCACTGTTGCCATGCTGGCCCTGACATCAGCACCGGTGGACCGAATCCTGCGCCCACGATGGCTTGTCTGTACGACCTTTGGGCGGCGGGTCCCACCGGCCAGCGGGATCCCAGTTTACCTCTTCTCTTTCTCTTCCGTTTTTCCCTCCGGTGCCATTCTAGATCTCGGGACAAGATCCTCTCGTAGTGGTGGAGTGTTGTAACGCCCCGAGACCGATGTGCCAGGTGTCTTCCTGTTATTCGCTGTTGTTGCCATGGCATTTGCTTGCATGTTGCATCTTGCCATGTCATCATGTGCATTGCATCATCATGTTTTCAAAACTTGCATCCGCCCGCGTTCCCTAGTTCTCTCCGTTATCCGTTCCGAGTCCAGACACACTTGCACGCGCCCGTGGCACGTCCGAAATATTATTTTATAAGTGGCCGGAAAATGTTCTCGGAATGGGATGAGAGTAGGTGTGCGGCCTTGTTATAGTGTAGGTAGACCGCCTGCCAAGTTTCATCGCAATCGGAGTCCGTTTGATGCCCCAACGGATAACTATAGCAACATTATAGTCAGTCAAAATGTCGGACGTATTCGGTCTCCGGAAACAGTTGCCGGGCTGCACTCCTCTCCTCTCATCTCAGCCCAACCTCTTTTTACAGCCCACCTAGGCCCAGCCTACTCCTCCTCATGTCTAGAGCCGTTCGATCGTGATCCGAGGGTCTAAAAACGGATGAAAACCCCTAACCCTAGACCCCTGCCTATTTAAGAAGCCCCCTTGCCATTTTTGGGTGCCCCTAGCCTTCCCCTACCCTCAGCCGCCGCATCCCCCTCGAAAACCGCACCACCAGCCAGATCCATCCACCTCCTCCTCGTTTTTCTGGCTCCCCCCACCTCTACCTCCCCACTTGGCGTGCAGCCATTGGCTGCGCCGTCACCACCAGCCAGCATCCTCCACTCCCCTCGCTCCACGTCGCCCCTGGCCTCCGCGCGCCGCCGCATAGCTCGCGGGCCCGCCAGGACCCGGATCGGGCCCTGGGAAGCCTGCCCGATCCCGAGCCGTCGCCTGCTCGCTCCCACTGCACCTCCTCGATCCGATCTGGATCGGGAGGGAGCCCGCCGCTTGATGCTCCCGCAAGACCCGCCGGCCACCGGAGCCCACCTCATCATCGGCGACCCCTGCTCCGCGACGTCACCCAGGTCACGTTCCTGGCCGACCTCTCCTCCCTTCCTCCGTTTCTCGTCCTCTTTCCCTTATAGCTTGCTCTCTCTCTGGCCATGGGCAGCGCCGCCGCTCGGAGTTCCTCGCTGCCGCCCAGCTTCTGGCGTCGTCCGGATTCGCCGGATCTGGCGTCCCCCGCCCGGATCCGCCTCCCGCTCCGATCTCTGGCCTGCGCATCATCCCGTGCTGCCCTCGTCGGAGAACCACGTCGCCGGCTTGTCTCGCATCATGGGGAGGACGACGACCGGGCCAGCGCGCCCCTGTTCCTTCGTCGGCCTGGCCAGCCGGCCCAACCACTCACCAGCGCCTCCCCAAGGCCCAGCGTCCCGGCCTGCCTCCTCTCCACAGTTCCGGGCCAAGGCCCATGGTGAGCTGTGCCCCCACCGCCTGTTCCTGTTGGCCCGACTCCAGTTTCTGCCCATTCAATGTTTTTTTCCTGGACAGATTTAGCTATTTTCCAGAGAATGCATGTTTTACAGGAAACCCCCTAAACTTCATGCATTTAATAACTCTCAAACCGTGCATCCAAATTAACCAAACTTAATATGAATGTTGCTTAGAATTTTGTGTAGTTTCATAATATGTCTTTTTCATCCATGCTTAAAATGTTGTTTGGTTAAATTTACTCCTATGCCATGTCAAAATGATTTGTTTAATAACTAAATAACCGTAGCTCGGTTTGTAACAAACTTTATATGTAAATGGGGTAGAAAAATGCCTAGTTTAACATGGTGGCATCTCTTTGCATGTTTAACAACTCTAATATTATGTTTAGGGCAGAACAGTACCAAACCTTAAAATATGCATATGGGGTTTTACGAGAATTGTTGTTCGTTGTTTCCGGCCTCATTTAAACTTGCCTAGTTAGGTAGTTTTGTTGTGCTTCACCCCTTGCCATGTTAATCAACATTTAATATTGTTGGGTACATAGACAAGATCAAAGTAAATAAGTCACGTGGTGTTTCGTCAATATGCAACGGAGTTGCATATTGAGCTCCACTTAATTTGTAGGATTGTTTGTGCATCATGCCATGTCTATGTGGTGGTTGTTTACTATGTTGTGTACTTCTTTCCGGTGTTGCTTCTTCGGTTTGGTTCCGATAACTTGCATTTGTGAGGATCCGTGGGCTACGTCCGTTTGTCTTCTTCATGGACTCATTCTTCTTCCTTGCGGGATTTCAGGCAAGATGACCATACCCTCGAAATCACTTCTATCTTTGCTTGCTAGTGCTCACTCTTTTGCTATGCCTATGCTGCGATACCTACCACTTGCTATATCATGCTTCCCATATTGTTAAGCCAAGCCTCTAACCCACCTTGTCCTAGCAAACCGTTGTTTGGCTATGTTACCGCTTTGCTCAGCCCCTCTTATAGCGTTGTCAGTTGCAGGTGAAGATTGGAGCTTGTTCCATGTTTGGAACATGGTTATTTTGTTGGGATATCACAATATCTCTTATTTAATTAATGCATCTATATACTTGGTAAAGGGTGGAAGGCTCGGCCTTATGCCTAGTGTTTTGTTCCACTCTTGCCGCCCTAGTTTCCGTCATATCGGTGTTATGTTCCCGGATTTTGCGTTCCTTACACGGTTGGGTTATAATGGGAACCCCTTGACAGTTCGCCTTGAATAAAACTCCGCCAGCAAGGCCCAAAATTGGTTTTACCATTCGCCACCTAGCCTTTTTCCCTTGGGAGTCGCGCATCCCGAGGGTCATCTTTATTTTAACCCCCCGGGCCAGTGCTTGTCTAAGTGTTGGTCCAAACTGAGCGATGTCCGGAGCTACCAGGGGAAACTCTGGGCTGGCCCACCCGACGTCTGGCTCATCCGGTGTGCCATGAGAACGAGATATGTGCAGCTCCTATCGGGATTTGTCGGCACATCTGGGTGGCTTTGTTGTTCTTGTTTTACCGTTGTTGAAATGTCTTGTAACCGGGATGCCGAGTCTGATCGGATTGTCTTGGGAGAAGGAATATCCTTCGTTGACCGTGATAGCTTGTGATGGGCTAAGTTGGGGCACCCCTGCAGGGATTTGAACTTTCGAAAGCCGTGCCCGCGGTTATGGGCAGATGGGAATTTGTTAATGTTCAGTTGTAGAAAACCTGAAGTTGATCTTAATTAAAATACATCAACCGCATGTGTAGTCGTGATGGTCTCTTCTCGGCGGGGTCCGGGAAGTGAACACGGCGTTGGAGTTATGTTTGGCGTAGGTTGTTCTAGGATCACTTCTTGATCATAGTTTCTCGACAGTGCTTTGCCTTCTCTTCTCGCTCTCATTTGCGTATGTTAACCATCATATATGCTAGTCGCTTGCTGCAGCTCCACCTCATACCTTTTACCCTACTTATAAGCTCAAATAGTCTTGATCGCGAGGGTGTGAGATTGCTGAGTCCTCGTGACTCACAGATACTTCCAAAACCAGCTTGCAGGTGCCGTTGAACCGTGCAGATGATGCAACCAAGCTCAAAGGAGGAGCTCGATGAAGATCGTGTTCTTTATGTTGTTCTGTTTTCCAGTTGATCAGTAGTGGAGCCCAGTAGGGACGATCGGGGATCTGTGTAGCATTTGGGGTAGTCTTCTTTTATTTTGGTTCCGTAGTCGGACCTTGAGTGTACTTGGATGAATGTAATGTTATTTATGTATTTGTGTGACGTGGCGAGTGTAAGCCAACTATGTACCTTTCCCCCTTTATTTACGTACATGGGTTTTTTGCGAAGAGTACCTCAATTGCGACATTGCTTTCAATGCGGTTATGCCTCTAAGTCGTGCTTCGACACGTGGGAGATATAGCCGCATCGAGGGCGTTACACAGGTTCCATCCGCAGGGAGTCCGGCCGAGGTTTCCACATATGGCCCCGAATGATGTGTACAGGGTTCCCGAGACACCAAACGGGCGACTCGGTACACCGTGCCATGATGTATCTACCACATCATAGCCCACCCCTAGGGTCAGCGCTACGCACGGCCGCCAACACATATCCGATAAACACCAGAAACTAGTTGCAACTCCTGGATAGAGGACTAGGGTGGTCAGAAGCCGAGAGGGTCAATTAAGGATCCCAAGGCATGGTAGTAACTGATTCTTAAATCACACATACAGATCTCGGTGCTTAAGGACGGTTCCAATGAAACAACCCACCATGTACTCCTACATGGCCTCTCATCGATACCTTTACCAAAAATGTGTTCAACACAGTTAGCTCACGCACAGTAGGACATGTTCACAACTTTCCAATTCATCCCTGATGAATCAGACCTGACACAACCCTAAGCAATAGCAGGTATGACAAACAAGCATGAATGAGTAGGCACATCAGGGCTCAAACAACTCCTACTCATGCTAGTGGGTTTCATCTATTTACTGTGGCAATGATAGGTCATGCAGGGGAAGGGGTTCAACTACCGCAACATGTAACAGTTGAATTGTTGTTGTCCTAATGCAGAGAGCAGGAGCGAGAGAGTGGGATTGTATCGGAATGAACAAGGGGGTTCTGCTTGCCTGGCACTTCCGAATATGATATAGCTCTTCATCGGTGTCATCGATCACATCGTCAAAACCACATCTACTGAGAGGGGACAAACATTGGAAAACGAGAGGGAACACAATCAATGCAATGCAACAATATTATGCATGATAATGACATGGCAATATGTTGTGGTTTGAGCTAATGCAACTAGAAACCAGATTAAATGAAGTTGGTTTGAACCAAGGGTTCAAATTCAAACTCCATATGTGCTTATTTAATTGCCAAATATGCAAATTGCCATATACAACAACCTTAGGTTGTTCAAACATGCATGCAAATGGTACAGATGGATAGATTGGAATTTTTTGATCATTTTTCATATATAAATTATTTCATTTGGAGTTACGGTTTATTTTCTATGATTTTTAGAAGTTTTAAACATTTTCTAAATATAAATAAATCATTATATTTATTTAAAATCCAAAAAAAGATTACTGCATCAGCATGACATTGGTGTGACGTCATCAGGTCAACAGGGGCTGACCAGTGTCAAACCTGACTCATGGGTCCCACACGTCAGTCTCACAGTGCTGGCTCAAGTCACAGACAGGTGGGACCGGTCAAAAGCCACGTCAGCAAAGTCAATGCTAACAAGTGGGTCCCACTGGGTTATGAACTAATCTAAATAGAAAATTAAACTAAACTAAACAAGCACAGGGCCCACATGGCAGTGGCACTAAGGGTGTTTAGCCGAGTCTTAGTGCTAACTAATCCGGCGCCACGTCAGCAGTTGACGCCGGTGACCAAAGGCACGGCGGTGGCACGCCGGAGTTGCTTGGGATGGCGCTACAAGCGGTGATTTGCGGCGCGGTTTGGAGCTACGGCGAGCTGGCGTCCGCGCGCATCTAGTGGAGCAATCAGTTTCACTGGGGGCGACCTAAATCGACGGCGGCAAGCTCAAAAGCGGCGGCCGGAGTTCGGACAGCGATGGAAATAGGGCTATGAAGCACCAGGGGAGGAGCTGGTGAGTGCATCATGCTCCTAGGGGTGCGCTGAGCGCGCTGATGAGCTCGGACGCGGGTGGCAGCAGTTGTGGCTGCGGCGGCGCCATGGACGGTGGCAACGAGCTTCGGCCGAGGTGGAAAACATGGCTAGAGGACGAACGCGTCGACGGGGAGAGGGGCGAGGGGCATAGGAGCTCACACCGGTTCCGCAGGGTTGGTCAGTGGGCTCGGGGAGGGGCCGGAGCAAGCGGGGCGGTGATGGAGATCTCCGGCGTCGGGAGGTTGAAGAAAACAACATGGAGTCACTCAGGGGCGTCCGGCGTTGCACAGCTCGACGAGGAGGAAGAGGGGTACTAGGCGGAGCTCTTGGGCATCTCAGGGCGTCGCCGGGATGGCGGTGTCCGCGGTGGTGGAAAGCGGTGGCGGCGGTCGCGCTCGGGTGCGCTGCGGGGAGAGAGCAGAGGAGGGGAGAGAAGGAGTGGATAGGCCAGAGGGGTTGGGGCGGTTGCGTGGCGCGTCCAGCCAGCCTCCAGCGTCGGCGGAAGTAGGAGGTGGCTCGGGCGCGTGCCGGCGCGCGGCGACCACGCGCGCGGCGTCCGACTGGCGGAAGCTGGACGACAACTGGCAGCGCCAGGTGGTGGGCTGGGCCAAAATAGGTGAGGCCCAGGTGAGTGCCAGGTAAAAACCCTCTCTCTCTCTCTTTTATTAATTGTTTCTGTTTTCTATTTTTTGTAGTCTTTAGGGCTTTATTAGAAAATACTTAAACAGATCCAAAAATCATGAAACTTCTCAATCCGACTGTTTGGAATATAATCAACAGCAAACATTTTAGTTTATGATTATTTGAGCATTTAAAATATTTAATAGCATTTATATGCCCAAATGCAAATACTATATGATTTAATTCAGAGCCCAAAGATGTCATGGAAAAATGTGCAACACCTCTGGTTATTTCTTCTAGCATTTTCCAGAAATGATGAACATTTTTGAAAGCCATTTGGATTCACTGAGAATATTTTAGTTGAACCTAGTGAATTCCTTTGATGCTAGGGTTTCAACAATCCCCATGTCAAGTTCATTTGAAACTTAAACATGATGACACTCATGAGGCTAGCCTAGTGCATTGCCAGAAGCTAGGGATGTGACAAATCACCCCCACTAAACAAGAATCTTGTCCCGAGATTCAAGATGTGAGGTAAAAAAGACAGAGGGGACACGGAACTGACACAGTCTTCATGCTCCATTGCATTTCTCGAAGATGTTGACTCATTCCTTCAAACTGATCTTGACGTCTTTGCTTTCAAAAACTTCATCCAACACGACGACGATAGAAAGAAACCCTACAGGAATCGATCTCCCCAAAGGTCGAGCACTCAGGATCAACTCATGGAGTGAGACGTTGAAACATCTCTTGAGTTGGGACACAAAACATACATCAAGACGGATGGATAGTAACGGATGGTGAAGTTCAATTTGGTAGGCAACTATTCCACGCTTAAGAAGATGGCAGATGGTTCAAAGTGGCGAGGAGATAATTACCACGATTCCATAACGGGGCACCCTAGAGGAGGTGACTCGTAGAATTATTCCCTTAAGTGGCAAAAAGAATTACTTTTGATACAAAGATCATTGAAAATCTTTATACCAGCCTAAGGCAAATCACGATCGATCATTTGAAGGGGTTCGAAAGAGTGGCATACTCAACTAGAGTGGATGATGTGGACTACCTTGTTGAAGACAATGTAATGGATGATTTTGCTTATCATCAGAAATGGATGGGACCCATGGTAAGTCCACTTTTGAAGATGATCATGAACAACAACTACTGAGGTGCAAGCTGGGAACAAAATGCAAATGCTGGGGATGATTCTGGTAACTGGGGAAGAACTCAATAGTCGAGAGTGTTTCCAACGTTCCAATGGTTATAGAATCCTCGAAGAAACTGAGAGCACAAGGATCCCTAAGGAACAACTTTAAGAATAAGTCATGAGAAATCCTCATGGGAGGTGAACAAACGGCTTAATCAAGATACTACAACAATAGTGCTTCCAGCTAGGTGCGCCCACTTCCACTACAGGAAACAGGTAATTCGCCGTCTATGAATTACAGACGGCAAAGACTTTGCCGTCAGGAAGCAGACGGCAAAGATTAGCCAGCAAAGAATACTTTGCCGTCAGCTTTTTATCAGCAAGACGGCAAAGACTTTGCCGTCATCCAAATTCTATCTTTGCCGTCAAGTCGAATAATAACATACGGCAAAGAAAACATCTTTGCCGTCTGCTAGGATGTGCCTTTGCCGTCAGCCTCATTCACCCAAGACGGCAAAGAACTTTTTATTATTTATTAAAATAGTGATCAAACAGTGCAGTTCCAGAAGCGCTGGTCAAAGCTACATTGTCTCTCTATTTCGAAAAAAGCTACTTGGTCAAAGGTGTAGGTAAATTTGTTCGTAGCCATTTCACAACCAACATTATAAGAATCAATGACAAGCGAACGGATTTTACAAGATAGGACAAGTGTATTTACACAGTATATCCATCGTCATCCCTCACTAATGAATCAAAAAACTAACTCTATTTCAATTTTTGAGAAAAAAAAAGGACGAACTGGGCAACTGCCCTTGCAGCACACACGCCGTCGGGGAGGTTGAGATCCGCGCCGCAGCGCACAAGGGGCCGGGAGGTGGAGGGCCCGCGGCAGGAAGGAGGAGGATGCCGCGACCGCCTGGCCTTGCTCGCCGCGCCGCCGCCCAGCCGCACACGCCCGCGTCGGCTGCTGCCGCACGCGCGCCGCCGCCCAGCCGCACTGGCCCGCGCTCGCCGCTGCCCTCTCTCGCGCCAGCCCGCGCCCGCCGCCCACGCTCGCCCACGCTGGCCGTCACCCTCGCCCGCGGCTGCCCACTGCATAGCCGCTCTGGCCCGCGCCCGCCGCACAGCAGCGCTGGCCACCTCCCTCGCCTACGCCAGCCACCCAGACTCGCTGGCTCGCGTCGGCCGCCGCCCTAGTCCTGGAGAGGTGGCGGAAGGATGGGCGGGAGGGTGCTGGGCGCGGCGGAGGACGGACGAGCGGGAGGTCGCTAACCGTGGCGTGCCGCTGCTTGGAGACGGGCGGGCGCTGGGCTCAGCGTTCGGCAGCTCGGGGACGCGGGCGGGCGTGGCCCGATGGCCTGTGGCTGCTCGTGGGAGAAGTAGGGAGTAGGGAGCAGGGAGCAGGAGAGAGGAGAGCGCTGGCCGGCGGGGTGCTGCTGCTCGGGGAGGTGGAGAGAATCAGAGAAGATGGAGCACGGGGGAGGAAATGGGAATCCTGGGTGGGGCAGGTAGGGTCGTGGCCTGTGGGCTCGTGGGTGCGGGCGTGCGTGGGGGTGCGTGCGTCGTGGGGTGGGTGGAGGCGTGCGTTCGACGGCATGTGATGTGCGTGTGAGATATTGCCAAGTCATCGATCCGGGTGATTGATCCGCGTGATGTGCTTCTTCTTTGCCGTCTGCGAAAATAAATACAGACTGCAAAAGGATCACTTTGCCGTCTGCAAAAAAAACACAGACGGTAAAGAATCTTTGCTGTGTGCCAAAACAAACACAGACGGCAAAGATTCTTTGCCGTCTGTGATTTTTGTTGCAGACGGCAAAGCGAGCTTTTTGCCGTCTGTATTTATTTTTTCAGATGGCAAAGTTTATTTTACCGTCAGTTTTTCTTTGCCGTCTACTGATGACGGCAAACCCACTCGTTGCCGTCTGCCCGACGAAAACCTGACGGCAAAGACGCCTCCTAACGGCAAATTAGCTGTTTCCCGTAGTGTTCACTGGAACCTATATCATAGTTCTCGGAAGAAGTTCCAACCATCATATCTGCCTGAGATTCAAATCTGGTTGGTAACAGGATAATTCAGACAATGTGTCTGGAAAATAAAATTTGCAACACAAACCGACGAGATGACGTTGCGAGATTCTCGGGATATGAACTACGATAGCAAGCTCCAAAACATGAGCTGGTTCTGCTACATACATGTGAGCATGTTGTCCAAGACAAGAATGACCACATAGTAGTCTTATAATAAAACACTATCGAGTTCTGGTCGGGAACCATCACTGCGGAGAGCAAAGTCGTGCGCATGTACCTTTGGGTCCTTAAGGATTAGCACTTAAGAGCTTCTTTTCCTTGAACAAATCAATCAATGGCTTGGTGTGCTAGGGATTACATATGGAATGAAGATGATTAGTCTATCAGACCATAGAATACTTCGCACGGGCATGACTGACTTGGGATGATTCCAAAGGAAGCAAAAACAAACTTTCTTGAATTCACCGCGGTAACTTACATCTAATGCACGTGAATCAAAGGAAGTCACTCCTTTCATCCAAACATATACTTCATGAACGGGGCATGAAGAAAATGCTTACACAAGTTTCCAACACTAGCTAGATGTTCACATGAATCATGGGGGAGACAAAATGTTGCTGATGGGCTCAACAACAAGTCATCGAGATTTCCATATAGATGGAATTATACAATTATGTGAACAAAGTGATAGCATTGTTCAGAACAAAAGATATAATGGTGTATGCTCGAGGAAAAACCATGAGTAAGAAAACATTACGATCATCGTTGGTTCTGATTTGATTTGAGGATAGCCCACGCTCAAATCAAAGTTTTGGCAATACAATAGATCCAACAACTGATCAGAGGACCAATCAATGAAGATATCACCTTTCTTCAACACACACACAAACGCAAAGATATCCCTTCAGAATGAACTAAATTTGGCAAAGCTTTTATCTCCCAACTCTCCAAGTTGTTGTTTAGCTTAACCAACTAGCTCAGGGGTATCCAACACAGATTCTTGGAGAAAGAGTGGTTTATTGGTAAACCAACTTGATCATGAACTCACCATATTGGTCAGGGGATGACCTGGTGATACTTCCGTGAAGATATCCGGGAAATCGCAAACCACCGATATGACTCTAAGCTCGAGAACAATCTTGCTTTTTAGGGCAAGACAATATGATCGAAAGAGTGAGGGATTGACACAATCCCAACTCATGGATCGAAGAGTGCACCAGAAATAAGGACTAGGTAGCACGATCAATCTTAGGATGATGATTTAATAATCAACACTCTAAGAATGAGAATACTGTCCATTTACTACAAAGCAACGAGTTGCTCGGAGTATTGATTTCACACATCGCAATTCACTTGTCGGCATTTCTTACAACAACACGGGACCGAGGAATGAATAATGATGGCGAGAAGTATCACTGCGTCAAGAATCCATAAGAGGTGGTGCAATTCTCATGACATTCTTGACATAAAGATGGTAACACTCCAAGGTAGAACAGAGCAAAAGCTGGATTAGCATTTTGATCTGCGAAATACGACTACTTTGACCAGTCCAAGAAATGGATGAGCTGCTGGAGTTTGTTTCTCCTAGTCATTCCGGAATAGAATGGCTTGACGGACCACAAGAATAATAGGCATCGATGAACACAATCGCACACATACTCTAGACTATCAACTGATAGATGAAGGCCGAAATACAGTTAAATAGGGACAACTCAAGGAACATATAACTTTCTGAGTTGTGGATGCATAGATTAGCATGTCGAACGAGTTCAACAGGTTTCTTCCAGATAACCCATGCAGAAAGGTATAACTGGCAGAATCACAATTATGAATGGAGAACTTCTCAAGAGCACTCTTGTTGTGATCTTTTGGTTCAAAGAACTTCTGCCATAAGCAGTTCATGGTATTTGGAAGAAGGAAATACCACGGACCTCGAGGACTATCACAAGGTTACTAATAACCTAAAGGAACGAGCAAACACTATCAACATGAAATAAGCAGGGTGAATCTCGGGTTCAAAACCCAGGAATATAATGCCTACTAACTAAATGGCATCACGGGATGCTTTTGAGAATGACGGCCAGAATCATCACACCGGGAACACAAAACATGGCTAGTTTACTAGGTGACTCCCTAAAACACTTAGGGTCATAGAAATAGCCCCAACATATATACCGAGGCAATAGAGTACCTCAACGTACCGGATAGTGTGCTTATTCTGACCAAAAAGGACATCGGGAACGGAAAGAAAGGATTTGCAAATGCATCAGACTATTTAGTAACCTAGGATGACTCAGACAGCATAACGGCTGTAAATGCTCAAAAAGAATTGAGACATCCTGCAAAATGGTGGCATAACCACTCAACAACATCATATCAAGGTTCTGAGGCCAGCTATGAACACACGGAAGTAGTAGAAACTGAACTGGGGCTTAAATCCATCAATCCTATAAGTCTATATCATAGTAACTCGTCATCCTGATAGATAGATGAGAAGGCCTAGTTCTTAATCCCCATAGAAGAGAAGAGGATGACTCAGATCAGAAGGGCATAAGGTAAAGGAGTAAAAAGAGCCTTACGTTCCCTTCCACAATCAATTCCCTTACATAACTAAAGCATTTCTAGACACAACTTCGACCAGTTTGGCTTGGTAATCCTACAGGCAGTCAGGCTCTGATACCAAAGCTGTCAGGACCCCGATCCTAAGTCACACCGATCTAGCATGTAACACATCATATCACTTTGCGGCCTCACGCACGGTATTCCCACGGGTGCCACCTTACCTGGCCCGGGACCATTTGCGCCTTTTGGCTCACATATATGATAGTGCCGCTAGCATCCATATGACAAAGAACCTGGGCCGACATGACTAGTCGTGAACCCAAAGTGGGACTAACTCACGGGGACAGGCATACATGAATCAACATCGAGCATGTCGGTCAGCAGCGTGCGAATCCGGGCTGTAGCACTGGGCTAACAGGACTCTGGTGAACCGGGCTGTAGCAGGCTAGGAAGGACTCCGGATGTCACCGCATGACATTTCCCCGAAGGGATAGACACAGGAACAAAGTGAATCACATGCCGGCCAGTCAAGTGTTTTGGAGCAGTAGTGCTGGGCTAGCAGGACTCCGGTGAACCGGGCTGTAGCGGACTACTATGGCTCATGGAAGCACAAGACTACATTTCCCCATAAGAGAGGCTACCAAGGATAAACAACTAGGTTGTCGGATCCCACACATACGAAGCATTTCAAATCATACACACAATATGCTCGATATGTGTAAATACAACATGGCATCACAACAAGACTCTACGACTCAAAGTATTTATTCATTAGGCTCCGAGGAGCGAGATTACAAACATGGGTCTCATGACCCAACATACAGAGCATACAAGTCAAAGCACATGCGGAAGATTAACATGTCTGAGTATAGACATCTACAAATGAAAAAGGCTGAGAAGCCTGACTATCTACCAGATCTTGCCGAGGGCACAAGATCGTAGCTGAGGTATCAAGCTAAACGTCGAAGTCCACATGGAACTACTAGCGAGACTGACGTATCTCTGCAAAACATAAAATAGGCAAACGTGAGTACAAATGTACCCAGCAAGACTTACATCAGAACTAACTACATATGCATCGGTATGAACAAAGGGGGTGGTAGAGTTTAACTGCTGCAAGCCAGCTTTGACTCGGTGGTTATCTTAAACTACGACTGCAAGTAACTCTTTTGAGGTGGCGCACACGAGTCCACATATGCACCATGCAATACACCACTATGGATCCGCTCCCGTCAACCTACGAGAAACGCCATCCATAGCACTCACGCTTATCTTGCGAGTTTTAGAGTATCCACTTCAAGTTATCTATGAACTGTTATAGGCAACCAAGTAGTCCTTTACCGTGGACACGGCTATTCGAATAGATGATGTTAACCCTGCAGGGGTGTACTTCTTCATACACGCTCTCACCACTTACTGTCGTTTACACGACATGTACTCGGCCACCTTCAAGCGGAAGCCCAACGAGGGTGTCCGCCACAGCCTACCTAAACACTCAAGTCTCTAGTCTAGGTTTATTGCCTATCCAGGTTCCATCCGCAGGGAGTCCGGCCGAGGTTTCCACATACGGCCCCGAACGATGTGTACAGGGTTCCCGAGACACCGAACGGGCGACTCGGTACACCGTGCCACGGTGCATCTACCGCATCATAGCCCACCCCTAGGGTCAGCGCTACGCACGGCCGCCAACACATATCCTATAAACACCAGAAACTAGTTGCAACTCCTGGACCGAGGACTAGGGTGGTTAAGAAGCCGAGAGGGTCAATTAAGGATCCCAATGCATGGTAGTAACTGATTCTTAAATCACACATACAGATCTTGGTGCTTAAGGACGGTTCCAATGAAACATTCCACCATGTACTCCTACATGGCCTCTCATCGATACCTTTACCAAAAACGTGTTCAACACACTTAGCTCACACACAGTAGGACATGTTCACAACTTTCCAATTCATCCCCGATGAATCAAACCTGACACAACTCTAAGCAATAGAAGGCATGACAAACAAGCATGAATGAGTAGGCACATCAGGGCTCAAACAACTCCTACTCATGCTAGTGGGTTTCATCTATTTACTGTGGCAATGACAGGTCATGCAGGGGAAGGGGTTCAACTACCGCAACATGTAACAGTTGAATCGTTGTTGTCCTAATGCAGTAAAAGAGAGCAGGAGCGAGAGAGTGGGATTGAATCGGAATGAACAAGGGGGTTTTGCATGCCTAGCACTTCCGAAGATGATATAGCTCTTCATCGGTGTCATCGATCACATCGTCGAAACCACGTCTACTGAGAGGGGACAAACATCAGCAAACAAGAGGGAACACAATCAATGCAATGCAACAATATGATGCATGATCATGACATGGCAATATGTTGTGGTTTGAGCTAATGCAACTAGAAACCAGATTAAATGAAGTTGGTTTGAACCAAGGGTTCAAATTCAAACTCCATATGTGCTTATTTAATTGCCAAATATGCAAATTTCCATATACAACAACCTTAGGTTGTTCAAACATGCATGCAAATGGTACAGATGGATAGATTGGATTTTTTCTGATCATTTTTCATATATAAATTATTTCATTTGGAGTTACGGTTTATTTTCTATGATTTTTAGAAGTTTTAAACATTTTCTGAATATAAATAAATCATTTAGATTTATTTAAAATCCAGAAAAATATTACTGCGTCAGCATGATGTCGGTGTGACGTCATCAGGTCAAGAGGGGCTGACCAGGGTCAAACCTGACCCATGGGTCCCACATGTCAGTCTCACAGTGCTGGCTCGAGTCACACACAGGTGGGACCGGTCAAAAGCCACGTCAGCAAAGTCAATGCTGACAAGTGGGTCCCACTGGGTTATGAACTAATCTAAACAGAAAATTAAACTAAACTAAACAGGCACAGGGCCCACATGGCAGTGGCACTAAGGGTGTTTAGCCGGGTCATTAGTGCTAACTAATCCGGCGCCACGTCAGCAGTTGACGCCGGCGACCAAAGGCACGGCGGTGGCACGCCGGAGTTGCTCGGGACAGCGCTACAAGCAGTGATTTGCGGCGCGGTTTGGAGCTACGGCGAGATGGCGTCCGCGCGCATCTAGTGGAGCAATCAGTTTCACTGGGGGCGACCTAAATCAACGGCGGTGAGCTCAAAGGCGGCGGCCGGAGTTCGGACATTGATGGAACGGGGCTACGGAGCACCAGGGGAGGAGCTGGTGAGTGCATCGTGCTCCTAAGGGTGCGCTGAGCGCGCTAATGAGCTCGGACGCGAGTGGCAGCAGTTGCGGCTACGGCGGCACCATGGATGGCGGCAGCGAGCTTCGGCCGAGGTGGAAAACATGGCTAGAGGACAAACACGTCGACGGGGAGATGGGCGAGGGGCGTAGGAGCTCACAACGGTTCCGCAGGGTTGGTCAGTGGGCTCGGGGAGGGGCCGGAGCAAGCGGGGCGGCGATGAAGATCTCCAGCGTTGGGAGGTTGAAGAAAACGGTGTGGAGGCGCTCGGGGGCGTCCGGCATTGCATAGCTCGATGAGGAGGAAGAGGGGTACTAGGCGGAGCTCTTGGGCATCTCAGGGCGTCGCCGGGATGGCGGTGTCCGCCGTGGTGGCGAGCAGTGGCGACGGCCGCGCTCGAGTGCGCTGCGGGGAGAGAGCAGAGGAGGGGAGAGAAGGAGTGGATAGGCCAGAGGGGTTGGGGCAGTTGCGTGGCGCGTCCAGCCAGCCTCCAGCATCGGCGGAAGTAGGAGGTGGCTCAGGCGCGTGCCGGCACGCGGCGACCACGCACGCGGCGTCCGACTGGCGGAAGCTGGACGACGACTGGCAGCGCCAGGTGGTGGGTTGGGCCAAAGCAGGTGAGGCCCAGGTGAGTGCCAGGTAAAAACCCTCTCTCTCTCTTATTAGTTGTTTTCGTTTTCTACTTTCTATAGTCTTTAGGGCTTTATTAGAAAATACTTAAACAGATCCAAAAATCATGAAACTTCTCAATGCCACTGTTTGGAATATAACCAACAGCAAACATTTTAGTTTATGATTATTTGAGCATTTAAAATATTTAATAGCATTTATATGCCCAAATGCAAATACTATATGATTTAATTCAGAGCCCAAAGATGTCATGGAAAAATGTGCAACACCTCTGGTTATTGCTTCTAGCATTTTCCAGAAATGATGAACATTTTTGAAAGCCATTTGGATTCACTGAGAATATTTTAGTTGAACCTAGTGAATTCCTTTGATGCTAGGGTTTCAACAATCCCCATGTCAAGTTCATTTGAAACTTAAACATGATGACACTCATGAGGCTAGCCTAGTGCATTGCTAGAAGCTAGGGATGTGACAGAAAATAACTTTCTTAAGCATTTTAATAGAGGTGTTGTGATCAGCACTACTAGTTGGAATGGCTTCTACCCATTTAGTAACATAACCAAAATCAACCAAAATATGTGTATACCCATTAGAGGAAGGAAAAGGTCCCATGTAATCAAATCCCCAAACAACAAATGGTTCAACAACAAGTGAAATAATTCATAGACATTTCTTGACACTTACCGATATTACCTATTCTTTGACATTCATCACAAGAAGAGACAAACTTACGGGCATCCTTGAAGAGAGTAGGCCAATAAAATCTAGATTGAAATACCTTGTGAGCAGTTCTATCTATAGCATGATGCCCTCCATAAGCCTCGGAGTGACATTTCCATATGATTTGTCCCTGTTCATGCTCAGGTACACAACATCTAATAATACCATCTACTCCTTCTTTATAAAGATGTGGGTCATCCCAAAAGTAATGTCTTAAATTATAGAAGAATTTTTTTCTTTTGTTGGTATGTAAAGCTAGGTGGTAAATATTTAGCAACAATGTAATTAGCATAGTCAGCACACCAAGGCGTACTATTAGCAACATTAATTGCAGCTAACTACTCATTGGGAAAACTATCATCAATAGGTAGTGGGTCATCAAGCACATTTTCAAGCCTAGACAAATTATCAGCTACGGGGTTCTCAGCTCCTTTTCTATCAATGATATGTAAATCAAATTCTTGTAACAAGAGAACCCAACGAATAAGTCTAGGTTTAGCATCTTTCTTTTCCATAAGATATTTAATAGCAGCATGGTCTGTGTGAACAGTTACTTTGGAATCAACAATATAAGATCTAAATTTATCACAAGCAAACACCACTGCTAAGAATTCTTTTTTAGTAGTAGGATAATTTCTTTGAGCACTATCTAGAGTTTTACTAGCATAATGAATAACATTAAGTTTCTTATCAACTCTTTGTCCTAGAACAACACCAACAGCATAATCACTAGCATCACACATAATTTCGAAAGGCAAGTTCCAATCAGGTGGTTGAACAATAGGTGCAGATATTAAGGATTTCTTAAGTGTTTCAAAGGCTTCTAAACAATCATCATCAAAAACAAAAGGAATATCCTTTTGCAAAAGATTAGTAAGAGGCCTAGAAACTTTAGAAAAGTCTTTGATAAATCTCATATAGAAACCAGCATGACCTAGGAAACGACGAATACCTTTGATGTCCTTAGGAAATGGCATTTTCTCAATTGCATCAACCTTAGCTTGGTCCACTTCAATGCCTCTTTCAGAAATTTTATGACCCACGACAATGCCTTCATTAACCATAAAGTGGCACTTCTCCCAATTCAAGACAAGATTTCTTTGTTCACATCTCTGCAAAACTCGCTCAAGATTGCTTAAACAATCATCAAAAGACTTCCCATAAACAGAAAATTCATCCATGAAAACCTCAACAATCTTGAAGAAAAGTCAGAGAATATAGCATTCATACATCTTTGAAAGGTAGCACGTGCATTACATAAACCAAAAGGCATACGTCTATAAGCATAAGTTCCAAAGGGGCAAGTAAAAGTAGTCTTTTCTTGATCAGGTTGAGAAACAGGTATTTGTGAAAAGCCAGAGTATCCATCTAGGAAGCAAAAGTGTGTGTGCTTAGATAATCTTTCAAGCATTTGATCAATAAAAGGCAAGGGGTAATGATCTTTTCTAGTTGCTTTGTTTAATTTTCTGTAGTCAATTACCATTCTATAGCCTGTAACAATTCTTTGTGGAATAAGTTCATTATTATCATTAGGAACAACAATAATACCTCCTTTCTTAGGGACACAATGAATAGGACTTACCCATCTACTATCAGCTATAGGATAGATTATAATTTCTTCGAGAAGTTTTAAGATTTCCGTTCTTACCACTTCCTTCGTTTTTGGATTCAACCGACGTTGGTGATCAACAACGGGTTTAGCATCAGGTCCCATATTAATTTCGTGCTGACATAGAGTGGGACTAATGCCCTTTAAATCATCAAGAGTATATCCAATAGCAGCCTGGTGCTTCCTTAGAACTTTCAATAATCTTTCTTCTTCATGTTCTGAAAGGTTAGCACTAATAATAACAAGATATATCTTCTTTTCATCGAGATAAGCATATTTCAAAGTGTCTGGCAATTGTTTTAATTCAAACACAGGATCACCTTTAGGTGGAGGAGGACCTCCCAGAGTTTCAATAGGCAGATTGTGTTTAAGCGGAGGAAGTTCTTCAAAGAAAACCTTATCTATTTCATTTGTTTCTTCATGGTCTAGCAAATATTGTTCTAAAGGATCAGTAGGTGGAACAACAATAGAAGCAAGACCAATTAATTCATCCTTACTAGGCAATTCTTTTTCATGATGATTTCTACTAAACTTGGAAAAATTAAACTCATGAGACTCATCACCAAATCTAACACCAATAGTTTGTTTCTTACAATCTATCTTAGCATTAACTGTATTCAAGAAAGGTCTACCAAAGATAATGGGACAAAAGTCATCTTGTGGGGAACCAAGAACAAGAAAATCAGTAGGGTATTTTATTTTCCCACACAAGACTTCAACATCTCTAATAATCCCAATTGGTGATATAGTGTCTCTATTAGCAAGTTCAATAGTAACATCTATTTCTTCTATCTCGAGAGGTGCCATGTCTTTCATAATTTCTTCATATAAAGTGTCAGGAATATCACTCACACTAGCACCCATGTCACATATACCATGATAACAGTGATCTCCTATTTTAACTAAAATAACAGGCATGCCAAAAACAGGTTTATGTTTATCTCTTTTATCAGGTTTAGCAATTCTAGCAGCTTCTTCACAGAAGTAAATAACATGCCCATCCATATCTTCTTCCAAGAGATCTTTAACCATAGCAATACTAGGTTCAACTTTAATTTGTTCATCAGGTTTAGGTGTTCTAATATAGCTTTTGTTAACCATAGTTGAAACTTTAGCATGTTCCTTAATCCTAACAGGGAAAGGTGGTTTCTCAAAATAAGTAGAAGGAACAACTGGATCAACATTATAAAGTATAGTTTCTTCTTTAACTGGTACTAGTTCTTTAATTCCTTCTTTAATAGGTGGGTGATATTTAAACCACTTCTCCTTAGGGAGTTCAACATGAGTAGAAAATGATTCACAAAAGGAGGCTACTATCTCAGAGTTAAGTCCATATTTAGTGCTAAACTTTTGAAAAGCATCGGTATCCATAAAAGATTTAACACAATCATACTTCAGTTTAATACCTAACTCTTTACCTTCGTTGAGTTCCCAATCTTCAGAGTTGCATTTAATTCTTTCCAAAAGATCCCGTCGGAATTCAATAGTCTTCTTCACAAATGAACCAGCACAAGAAGTATCAAGCATGGTTTGGTCATTACGAGAAATCCGAGCATAAAAATTCTGGATAATAATTTCTCTTGAGAGATCATGATTGGGGCATGAATATAACATTGACTTAAGCCTCCCCCAAGCTAGAGCGATACTTTCTCCTTCACGAGGCCAAAAATTATATATATAATTCCGATCACGATGAACTAGATGCATATGATAAAAATTTTGGTGGAACTCCAATTTCAAACGATTCCAATTCCATGATCCAATATCATCACATAGCCTATACAATGCCAATGCCTTTCCCTTCAAATATAAAGGGAAAAAAATTCATCACTTCATCCCTGGGTAAAACTGCAAGCTTAAACAATCCACCAAATTTTTCCACATATATCAAGTGCATATCAGGATGTTCGGTTCCATCTCCTTGTAGGATCGAAAGTATGTCTAGAGGGGGGGTGATTAGACTACTTGACCAAATAAAAGCTTAACCTTTTCCCAATTTTAGTTCTTGGCAGATTTTAGCTAATTTAGGACAAGTCAAGCAATCATCACATAGTTCAAGCAAGCATGCAAAGAGTATATAGGCAGCGGAAAGTAAAGCATGCAACTTGCAAGAATGTAAAGGGAAGGATTTGGAGAATTCAAACGCTATTGGAGACACGGATGTTTTTCCCGTGGTTCGGATAGGTGGTGCTATCCTAACATCCACGTTGATGGAGACTTCAACCACGAAGGGTAACGGTTGCGCGAGTCCACACAGGGCTCCACCCAAGGAACGGTTGCGCGAGTCCACACAGGGCTCCACCCACGAAGGGTCCACGAAGAAGCAACCACCCACAAAGGGTCCACGAAGAAGCAACCTTGTCTATCCCACCATGGCCATCGCCCACACAGGACTTGCCTCACTAGCGGTAGATCTTCACGAAGTAGGCGATCTCCTTGCCCTTACAAACTCCTTGGTTCAACTCCACAATCTTGTCGGAGGCTCCCAAGTGACACCTAGCCAATCTAGGAGACACCACTCTCCAAGAAGTAACAATGGTGTGTAGGTATGAACTCCTTGCTCTTGTGCTTCAAATGATAGTCTCCCCAACACTCAACTCTCTCTCATAGGATTTGGATTTGGTGAAGAAGAGTGGAAAGCAACTTGGGAAGGCTAGAGATCAAGATTCATATGGTAGGAATGGAATGTCTTGGTCTCAACACATGAGTAGGTGGTTCTTTCTCAGAACATATGAGTTGGAATGATGTGTGTGTTCTGATGGTCTCACGAATGAGAAGGAGGTGGAGGGGTATATATAGCCTCCACACAAAATCCAACCGTTACACAGTTTTCCAATCTCGGTGGGACCGAATCAATCGGTCGGATCGAAAATGTAAACCTAGTGACCGTTAGATGATTTTCGGTGGGACTGACATGCAACTCGGTAGGACCGATATGGTTAGGGTTTGGGCATAACGTAATCTCGTGAGACCGATTACACAAACTCGGTGAGACCGAATTTGGTAATAGTAACCAGAGAGTTGGTCAGGCAAAACTCGGTGGGACCGATTTGCTCTTTCGGTGAGACCGAAAAGTTACGAAAGGAAACAGAGAGTTTGCAACCCATCTCGGTGAGACCGAGATCCCTATCGGTAGATGAATTGCTAGGGTTTGGCAGTGGCTAATGACAAGTGAAACTCGGTGGCGCCGGATAGGAAGAAATCGGTAGGACCGAGTTTGGCTTAGGGTTTAGGTCATATGTGGATATGGGAAAGTAGTTGAGGGTTTTGGAGCATATCACTAAGCACATGAAGCAAGAGGCTCATTAAGCAACACCTCATCCCTCCTTAATAGTATTGGCTTTTCCTAAAGACTCAATGTGATCTTGGATCACTAAAATATAAAATGAAGAGTCCTGAGCTTTTGAGCTTGAGCCAATCCTTTGTCCTTAGCATTTTGAGGGTTCCACTTTCACATCAATGCCATGCCAATCATTGAGCTTTCCTAAAATAATCATCTTGGAATAGTATTAGCTCAATGAGCTATATGTTGTTATGAATTACCAAAACCACCTAGGGATAGTTGCACTTTCACTCTTGCATAAGAATTAGCTAGCAGTTGTTTTATCATACCCGAAGGAATTTCATATTCAATATTTTCAGTAGGTTGAGGGGTTTCTAATTGTGGTTCTGGATGAGGTGAAGATACCCCGAACAAACCCCTCAAAGGATTGTTTTCCATAGTAACAAGTGACAATAAATTTCAGCACACTATATAAATGTTTCCTTACCAAAGGCGCTTCACTCCCCGACAAGGGCGCCAGAAAATAGCCTTGATGACCCACAAGTATAGGGGATCAATTGTAGCTCTTTTCGATAAGTAAGAGTGTCGAACCCAACATGGAGGAGAAGGAAATGACAAGTAGTTTCCGGTAAGGTATTGTCTGCAAGTGCTGAAATTGTAAGTAACAGAGTAGTTTGATAGCAAGATATTTTGTAACGAGCAAGTAACGATAATAGTAACAAAAGTGAAGCAAGGTAGCCCAATCCTTTTGAGGCAAAGTACCGATAAGCAAAGCGTTCTTAAGGGTACACAGGAATTCCAATCTCGGTGGGACCGAATCAATAAGATCGGTCGGACCGAAAATGTAAACCTAGTGACCGTTAGTGATTTTCGGTGGGACTGACATGCAACTCGGTAGGACCGATATGGTTAGGGTTTGGGCATAACGTAATCTCGGTGAGACCGATTACACAAACTCGGTGAGACCGAATTTGGTAATTAGCTAACCAGAGAGTTGGTCAGGCAAACTCAGTGGGACCGATTTGCTCTTTCGGTGAGACCGAAAAGTTACGAAAGGGAAACAGAGAGTTTGCAACCCCATCTCGGTGAGACCGAGATCCCTATCGGTAGGACCGAATTGCTAGGGTTTGGCAGTGGCTAATGACAAGTGAAACTCGGTGGCGCCGGATAGGAAGAATCGGTAGGACCGAGTTTGGCTTAGGGTTTAGGTCATATGTGGATATGGGAAAGTAGTTGAGGGTTTTGGATCATATCACTAAGCACATGAAGCAAGAGGCTCATTAAACAACACCTCATCCCTCCTTAATAGTATTGGCTTTTCCTAAAGACTCAATGTGATCTTGGATCACTAAAATATAAAATGAAGAGTCTTGAGCTTTTGAGCTTGAGCCAATCCTTTGTCCTTAGCATTTTGAGGGTTCCACTTTCACATCCATGCCATGCTAATCATTGAGCTTTCGTGAAATAATCATCTTGGAATAGTATTAGCTCAATGAGCTATATGTTGTTATGAATTACCAAAACCACCTAGGGATAGTTGCACTTTCAATCTCCCCCTTTTTGGTAATTGATGACAACATATAGATCAAAGCTTCGACAAATGATAATAAGCATGAAATATATCGTCGCTTTGAGAAGTATGTGATAAGTAAGAGCTCCCCCTAAATTTGTGCATATTTAAAATTTGCTTTGGACTGCAAATGCACAAAGAGTTAGAGTCATGGGTTACTCTTTCATGTCACATACATCTTGGTGGAGCTCTCAAAATGATAAGAATGAAATACATGCACTCATCACCAAGAAAAGTGAATGATCACACAAGATAGATAGGATAATAGCATTAAGCAAGCATTAAATGTAGCTTATGATCAAACACATGATCATTAATGTCTCACAAATAATGATGTAGTATCTCAAACACTCAAAAGCAAACAAGTTCAAAAAACCACCAAATAAAGCAAGAGAGAAAAGCAACACACTCTCTCTCTCTCGAAGCCTATGATCTATACATCTTCTCCCCCTTTGGCAACAAGTTACCAAAAAGTTCCTAGAAATGCATAGCACTAGATCGACGCTCAGGCTTGATCTTCAGGTGGTGGTGGAGTCCGGATCACTCCAAGGACGAAGGCTTCGGTAGATGCTGAAGTAGTCGCTGGAGTTGGAGCCGAAGTAGATGCTGGAGCTGGTGGAACTGAGGCTGTAGCTGGTGCTGAAGTGGTGGCTCTGGTGTCAGCAACTGGCACGGTAGATGACCTCGGGCCTCGTGGCACTCTGGCAAAGGTATGAGTGGTAGTCCTGCCTCTCCTCTCTTGCATGTCCTCCTGGAGCTGCTCCACTACAGACTAAACTTCCGTTACCTTGACATCCAGGTCATAGAACTTCTGTTCCATGATTCTCTCTAGGCTCTGCTGATTCTGAGTGAGGGTGGCCAGACTTTGCTCAATCCTCAGCGTGGATGCAATCAAGTAACCAAGCTGCTCTTGTTTGGTCTTCAAGAAGTATTCAGATGCCTCCTCTTGGGTAGGCATCTTGGCAGCTTTCTCCTTCCTCGCCTTCTCCTTCTTTGCAAATGCTTGGGCAGATGATGGCTCGTTCTCAGTCATGACAACTTCATTGTCCTCGAAATCTGGACGGATGGACAGGTGTTCCTTGTCCAACAGATATATGCCCGTGCCCATCTTGGAGTTGATGAGCTCCTGAATTTGAGGGGCATATCCGCAGCTCCTCTTCTGAACTGCTGCAGTCCTCTTAATTGTTTCCACTATGAGGCTCATCACCTTGAACTTCTGAGGCACATCAAACACATGTAGCAAGTTGATAGCATGGCCTCTGATCATCTTGTGATCTCCAGACTTGGGCAGTAAGGTGTGCCTCAGTATCCAATTGATCGTAGGCAGTCCGGACAGAAGGTAATGCACAGAGCCAAACTTGAAGGTGTCAAGAGCTTCATTGGGAATTTCCTTGTACATATTGGACATGGAGTTGTGGTCCATCTTCTTCTTGGCATAGATATCCAAGTCTTCATCTTGCTCCTCTGGGGCATTAATGATCTGTGCCCACTCAGCCACTGTAGATTGGTACCTTGTACCCTCAGACATCCATGTGATCCTCCCATCTGGATAAAAGTGAGCCGTGGAGTAGAACTGCATGATAAGCTCCTCGTTCCACTTTGTGAGCTTCTGCCCAACAAAGTCAGCTACTCCACAAGCTATGAAGCTGTCTTGCACTCCAGGATAGTGCTCCTCATTGTCCTTGATGTATGTCCAATCAACCCAACGCATATCACAGACAATGGGCTTCTTATCTAACAGCACAGTCTCATAGAAATCCTGCTGCTCCTTGGTGTGAAACCTGTAGTCCACGGTAGTCCTTCTCCTTGAAGCATATGGGTCTGCTTCTCTCCATTTCCTCAGCCCTGAATCTCTCCTGAGCTTCATGTCCTCAGCCACAGGATGAGCATCGTTGTGGTCTGGGATCTTGGGCTTTAGCTTTCTCAGGACATTCTCCTCCTCATCCTCAGCAACAGTCTCAGGCACTGGGGCCTTGTTCTTTTCAGCTGCAGGAATGCTCCTTGTATTTCTCTTAGGTTTTGGCTTGGAGGCAGCTTTGGGCTTAGATGTAGTAGCCCCTGACCTTATGGCATCACCCATTAGCTTGGGTGCCTTGGGCGCTGGTGCAGCTGCCTCTTCTTCCTCTTCTTCTTCCATGATGGAAGCTTTGCCAAGCACTCTAGCCACAGTCTTCTTCACCCTTTCCTTTCTTTTCTTGCCCTCAGCTGCAACTGGCTCTTGGGGAGTGGGCTTCTCAGTTGAGGCTCTAGCCTTTGACATGGGCTGCCTGCCTGCTGGCCTTTTGATCTTCAGACCTGGCTTAGTGCCTTGAGCTGGCTCAACTCTCTTGGAAGTGGCCTCTTCCTCTGCCACATAGTCCTCATCTTCGGAATCTGAAGTCCTCTTCTTCCTTTGTCTCGTGGCAGCCTTTGGCAAGTTACTAGGAGTGCTCCTGCTGCCTTCATCAGATGAACTGGAGGGACTAGTGCCCTCACTCATCACCACTTGCTGTTCTGACAGATTCTGGCTATCACTCTAGTCTGACATGCTGCAAACTGACTGCTGACCCTGTGAATAGATTATAGATGAGATAGAAAAGATGAGCATCACAAAATGCAGAGATTTTTGCAAAAGAATGATCCAAAAACTTAGTTTTAGTTTCCCACTGAAATCATCTCGGATCTACCGATTTTCAAACTCAGTGATACCGAAGCAGTTTTGGAACCTAAACTAGTGAACTCGGTAGGACCGAGTCATAGTTCGGTGGCACCGAGACTGCTAGGGTTTCACTGAGTTCAAAAATCGGTCACACCGATAAGTAATTCTCGGTCAGACCGAGTCTCACTTGTGCAATGGCAAGAGCCAAATCGGTGGGACCGAGTTTTTCAACTCGGTGGGTCCGAGATGGTTTCGGCGGAAACCTAAACCTAGAATTTTCGAATCAAACCTAATCTACGGGCGTTTTGACTGGATAGAAGTTTCTCAAACGTGGCAAGAATCAATATGATCACAATGTGCTAGGAATCAGATTGAGGAATAGCACAAAGATCAAGTCCATACCCTAGTTCGGCGGGGACTTGCTACGGCGGCAACGGCGGGGCAGAATTCCCGTTGATGGCGACGGAGACCAACGACTGGAGGCTGCTGGCGGCGAGAAGACGATCCGGAGACCTCGAGGGCAGAGCAGGCTATCGTGCGGGCGAAGGGGTTCGGAGAAATTTCCAAATTTTGCCCGTGACTATATATAGCCTGACCCTGTCGGTGTGACCGAGTGGAACGACTCGGTGGCACCGAGATTCATAACTGTGTGCAGTTACTGAAACTCGGTGTGACCGAAAGGTTCAAATCGGTTGCACCGAGATCGAAAACCTAGATCAACTTAATGATCTCGGTAGGACCGAAAGTGGAGTATCGGTCAGACCGAGAATCATAAAGAGGTTTTGGAAGTTTAAGTCTATGACGAATCGGGGACTCCGAGCGCTCCTCACACAGAGTGGTTCGAATCTGACTTGATCAAATTTTGTGATGCAGCATGAATAGAGTTTGAGATGAGAAAAGCATAGATAGCTAGAGGAGGTTCTTAGGCATTCTTGTCCATCCACTTGGCAAAAATAAATAAAGCCGAACAATCAAAACAACAAGTGGATGTCCTCGAATGAGTAAAATATGCAATCAGCATGCTCACACAATAAGATGGCAAATGAAATATGTGGCAAGGCATGCACAACCAATTCTAGCATCTATCAAGCAATTTGCGATGACTAGGTCATCTATATATGAGTATATTGACTTAGGAGTCAAGTGAGAACACTTGATCATAGGTCATACTCATCGTTTAAGCTCAAGTGGGGTTACCACTTTTACATAAAGCATTGTTTTGTTCACATCTTTAGAGTTGCTTTAGCTCAAGTCTTAGAGTAAAGCTCCCCCTAGATGTGATATCCCCCCTAAGAGGGATGAACTAACCTTGGGTTTTGTCGATGATGACTTCATGTAGATGTTGAAGATGTGGATGCTCAATGTTGATGTAGATCACTTGGAGCTATCCATTTGAGTGAATTGCACTTTCAATACCTACATGGGTTAGTCCCACAAGGAACAAACAAGGATATCCATAGACATAGAGTGATGCACACAAAGGATGATGTCCATGAAAACTTTTAGGTTACCTTGTCCCTTGTCTTACCAACAAGAGGGTTTGTGACTCCTTGAACTAGTGCAAGATGTGGAAGTTGATTGCACTTGTTCTTGCCAAAATGATAAGAGTGAAGTATGTTGGCGGAGTCACCCTCAAGAACTCTCTAGTTCTTCTTCTTTTTGATCCACACCATCTTGATGGGAATCCTTGGAGTTGTAGTCGTACTTGATGAAGTGGAGCTTGAAGTAGTCTTGGGAATCCACTTGACTATGGTCTTTGGAGCTTCTTCAAATGCATCAATTTCCTCTTGAAGCTTGTCCTTGCCTTTTTGCTTGTAGTCTTGTGGTGGAAGATCATCTTGAGCTTGTGTCCCCTTGAAAGAAGTATTCTTCTCTTGCTGAGGGACAAACTTTGTCTTGGGGTATTGATCTTCTTCCCACTCAACTCCATTGGCATTGAACTTTCGTTCAAAACCAACACCTTGATTCTTCCGGTGCATTCGTTGCTTGCGCACAATTTCCTCGAATTGCTTACTCCCGGCAAGGCTTTTGTACACTCCTTTCTCTATAATTCCCTTCAATAAGCTATTTTCTTGCTCAAGTGTAACTTGGCTATGAGAATCATTAGTGGAATCAAGAGAACTACTAGAAGCAACAATATTGGATTTAACATGATCATTGTTACTGCTAGAGGAAGAATCCTTCTTGTTATTAGACTTGACTTGAGGCATGTAAGTAGATAAGAGTAAACGCTTGGCAATGTAAGAAGAACTTTTCTTGCGGAGATCATCATTGATTGCTTTTAAGAACTCATGCTCTTGCTCAAGATTGAGCTTCTCAAAGCGTAATTTCTCATGAGCTCTTAAAAGTTCTCGATGATCTTCGAAGATGGTTTCATGAGCTAACTTAAGAGTGTTTAGTTCTTTAGTTAGGGCCTCAATCTTCTCCTTATCATTGTCATTCATTTTATCTTGATTAGCATGTTTAATTGACATTTCATCATAGTATTCATCACTAGAGTTGTCAACAAGCAAATCATCACCTAACAAGTCATCTTCATCACTATTGAAATCAACATACTCGGGGTGTGTTACCTTAGGACCTTTGGCCATGAAGCATCTTCCAATTCCCTCATTTGGTGAGTCAAATATGTCGTAGGAGTTAGTTGACACAAGTGCTAGACCGGCAACACCTTCATCTTGAGTATCTTCGGAGCCGGAGTAATAACTTCTCTCGGAGTGGCTGTCGGAGTCGGAGCCGGATACCCATTCACCAACATGAGCTTGATGTCTTCGTCTTGTGTAGATCCTTGATGATTTTTCCTTCCTTACCGAATCCTTGCTTCTCCGTGAGTATCTTCGTTCATAACGATCATCTCTACTCCTTCTCTCTCTTGGTGGTGATTCTTTGCTTCTTCTTTTTGGAGAATCTTCTCTTCTTTTGTAGGGAGTCGTACACTCATTGGAATAGTGTCCGGGTCTTCCACAATTGTAGCAGTTTCACTCTCGACTAGAAGATCTTTTGTCATTGTAGGACCTTGACTTGAAGCTTCTATCTTTGCTTCTACTCTTGTAGAACTTGTTGAAGTTCTTCACCATTAAGCTCAATTCTTCATTGAAGTCTTGTTTCTCACTTGATGATGTAGGGGCTTCACATGAGGCTTTATAGGCACCACTTGATTTGTTGTGAAGTTCCTCTTTATCCTTAAGTGACATCTCATGAGCAACAATTCTTCCAATCACTTCCATTGGCTTGAGATCTTTGTAATTGGGCATCATTTGGATTAATGTGCACACGGTATCATATTTTCCATCCAAGGCTCTTAGAATCTTCTTGATGATGAATTTATCGGTCATCTCTTCACTTCCTAAGCCGGTAATCTCATTTGTGATGAGAGCAAGCCTAGAGTACATTTCGGCGACACCTTCACCATCCTTCATCTTGAACTTGTCAAGTTGGCTTTGAAGCACATCCAACTTGGATTCCTTGACGGAGTCGGTACCTTCGTGCATATCAATCAAAGTGTCCCAAATTTCCTTTGCATTCTCAAGACGGCTGATTTTGTTGAATTCTTCGGGGCACAATCCGTTGAAGAGAATATCACAAGCTTGAGCATTGTATTGCAACATCTTCAACTCATCCGCGGTAGCTTCACGGTTCGGTTCTCTCCCATCAAAGAAGTCACCTTGCAAACCAACACACACAATAGCCCAAACGGCAGGGTTATGTCCAAGGATATGCATTTTCATTTTATGCTTCCAACTAGCAAAATTAGTACCATCAAAGTAAGGACCTCTACGGTGATAATTTCCCTCGCTAGACGCCATACTCTCCAAGGTTGTGAAACCAAGGCTATGACCACCAAAAGCTATGGAGATCAAGCAAATGGAGACCAAAGCTCTGATACCACACTTGTAGGATCGAAAGTATGTCTAGAGGGGGGTGATTAGACTACTTGACCAAATAAAAACTTAACCTTTTCCCAATTTTAGTTCTTGGACAGATTTTAGCTATTTAGGACAAGTCAAGCAATCATCACATAATTCAAGCAAGCATGCAAAGAGTATAAGGCAGCGGAAAGTAAAGCATGCAACTTGCAAGAATGTAAAGGGAAGGGTTTGGAGAATTCAAACGCAATTGGAGACACGGATGTTTTTCCCGTGGTTCGGATAGGTGGTGCTATCCTACATCCACGTTGGATGGAGACTTCAACCCACGAAGGGTAACGGTTGCGCGAGTCCACACAGGGCTCCACCCAAGGGTAACGGTTGCGCGAGTCCACACAGGGCTCCACCCACGAGGGGTCCACGAAGAAGCAACCACCCACAAAGGGTCCATGAAGAAGCAACCTTGCCTATCCCACCATGGCCATCGCCCACACAGGACTTGCCTCACTAGCGGTAGATCTTCACGAAGTAGGCGATCTCCTTGCCCTTACAAACTCCTTGGTTCAACTCCACAATCTTGTCGGAGGCTCCCAAGTGACACCTAGCCAATCTAGGAGACACCACTCTCCAAGAAGTAACAAATGGTGTGTAGGTAATGAACTCCTTGCTCTTGTGCTTCAAATGATAGTCTCCCCAACACTCAACTCTCTCTCATAGGATTTGGATTTGGTTGAAAGAAGATTTGAGTGGAAAGCAACTTGGGAAGGCTAGAGATCAAGATTCATATGGTAGGAATGGAATGTCTTGGTCTCAACACATGAGTAGGTGGTTCTTTCTCAGAACATATGAGTTGGAATGATGTGTGTGTTCTGATGGCTCTCTCACTGAATGAGAAGGAGGTGGAGGGGTATATATAGCCTCCACACAAAATCCAACCGTTACATAGTTTTCCAATCTCGGTGGGACCGAATCAATAAGCTCGGTCGGACCGAAAATGTAAACCTAGTGACCGTTAGTGATTTTCGGTGGGACTGACATGCAACTCGGTAGGACCGATATGGTTAGGGTTTGGGCATAATGTAATCTCGGTGAGACCGATTACACAAACTCGGTGAGACCGAATTTGGTAATTAGCTAACCAGAGAGTTGGTCAGGCAAACTCGGTGGGACCGATTTGCTCTTTCGGTGAGACCGAAAAGTTACGAAAGGGAAACAGAGAGTTTGCAACCCCATCTCAGTGAGACCGAGATCCCTATCGGTAGGACTGAATTGCTAGGGTTTGGCAGTGGCTAATGACAAGTGAAACTCGGTGGCGCCGGATAGGAAGAATCGGTAGGACCGAGTTTGGCTTAGGGTTTAGGTCATATGTGGATATGGGAAAGTAGTTGAGGGTTTTGGAGCATATCACTAAGCACATGAAGCAAGAGGCTCATTAAGCAACACCTCATCCCTCCTTAATAGTATTGGCTTTTCCTAAAGACTCAATGTGATCTTGGATCACTAAAATATAAAATGAAGAGTCCTGAGCTTTTGAGCTTGAGCCAATCCTTTGTCCTTAGCATTTTGAGGGTTCCACTTTCACATCAATGCCATGCCAATCATTGAGCTTTCCTAAAATAATCATCTTGGAATAGTATTAGCTCAATGAGCTATATGTTGTTATGAATTACCAAAACCACCTAGGGATAGTTGCACTTTCACTCTTGCATAAGAATTAGCTAGCAGTTGTTTTATCATACCCGAAGGAATTTCATATTCAATATTTTCAGTAGGTTGAGGGGTTTCTAATTGTGGTTCTGGATGAGGTGAAGATACCCCGAACAAACCCCTCAAAGGATTGTTTTCCATAGTAACAAGTGACAATAAATTTCAGCACACTATATAAATGTTTCCTTACCAAAGGCGCTTCACTCCCCGACAAGGGCGCCAGAAAATAGCCTTGATGACCCACAAGTATAGGGGATCAATTGTAGCTCTTTTCGATAAGTAAGAGTGTCGAACCCAACATGGAGGAGAAGGAAATGACAAGTAGTTTCCGGTAAGGTATTGTCTGCAAGTGCTGAAATTGTAAGTAACAGAGTAGTTTGATAGCAAGATATTTTGTAACGAGCAAGTAACGATAATAGTAACAAAAGTGAAGCAAGGTAGCCCAATCCTTTTGAGGCAAAGTACCGGCCAAAACGGTCTCTTATGATAAGCAAAGCGTTCTTAAGGGTACACAGGAATTTCATCTAGTCACTTTCATCATGATGGTTTGATTTGTGTTCGCTACTTTGATAATTTGATATGTGGGTGGGCCGGTGCTTAGGTGCTATTCTTACTTGAACAAAGCTCCTACTTATGATTAACCCTCCCGATCCACAACTACGAGAAAAGTATTAAGAATAAATTCTAACCATAGCATTACATTTTTGATCCAATCGGTGCCTTACGAAATAGCGCATAAACTGGGGTTTAAGCTTCTGTCACTCTCGCAACCCACCATCTAATTGCTACTCCACAATGCATTCCCTTAGGCCCAAATATGGTAAAGTGTCATGTAGTCGACGTTCACATGACACCACTATGGGAATAGCAACATACATACTATCAAAATATCAAACACATATCAAGTTCACATGATTACTTGCAACATGATTTCTCCCGTGACCTCAAGAACAAAAGTAACTACTTACAAATGATAAATATGTTCATGATCAAGGGAGTATTAAATAGCATAATGGATTTGAACATATAATCTTCCACCAAATAAACCATATAGTAATCAACTACAAGATGTAATCAACACTACTAGTCACCCACAAGCACCAATCTATAGTTCCAGTAACAAGATTGAACACAAGAGATGAACTAGGGTTTGAGAGGAGATGGTGCTGTTGAAGATGTTGATGGAGATTGCCCTCCCCGATATGGGAGAGTTGTTTTTGATGATGATGACGATGATTTCCCCCTCCGAGAGAGAAGTTCCCCCGGCGGAATCGCTTCGCTGGAGGGCAAAAGTGCTCCTACCCAAGTTCCGCCTTGAGGCAGCGGTGCTTCATTCCGAAAGTCCTTACTTTATTTATTTTTCTAGGTCAAATGACTTATATACCAGAAGATGGGCACCGGAGGTGGGCCGAGGAGGCCACAACCCACCAGGGCGCGCCTAGGGAGCCTGGCACGCCTAGGTGGGTTGTGCCCACCTGGTGGCCCCCCTCTGGAGTTTATTGGCTCCAGTATTTCTTAAATAATCCATAAAAAATCTCTGTGAAATTTCAGCTCATTTGGAGTTGTGCAGAATAGGTGGCCTAACATAGCTTTTCCAGGTCCGGATTTCCAGTTGTGGGAATTCTCCCTCTTGGTGTGTTCCTTGCAAATTATGAGAGAAAAGGCATTAGAATTACTCCAAAAAGCATTATTATGGATAAAACATTATAAATAACAGTAAGAAAACATGATGTAAAATGGACGTATCATCGACCAGCCAATCCTCCGGCTTCACGGAGCCATTGTACATGGGTGTATCTCGAGGGAGCGAGAACCCCTTGGGGAATGGCTCGTCGCGAATGCAGGGGCCGAAACAAGGCGGACTAATTGCATCTTCTTCTTCCACTGCCAGGGATCGAGCCAGTCGGTCGATCCGATGGAGGACGTCATTTTCTCCGACTCCTTCACGGGGGCCTAGCCGTTCTTCGAGAGTCGGGTGCTCAACAGCCGGCGGGGAAACACGCCTCTCCCTGCGTGGGGGAGGCGGACGGTTGCCCCGCTGCTCGACTGTTCGAGGGCGGCCGTCTTGGTCATGCTCAATGGTGATGCGTGTGCGGCTGCAGCTAGCAACAGGCTCTTGGTCTCTTCGGTCGCGGGTGCCGCCTGTCGGCGTCCGGGAGGTCGCGTCGTGCTCTCTGTGGGGGGGGGGAGGTTCTCGGCGTGCAGGCCAGGTTCCACCACGCGGCAGTCGGATTCTTGTTGTGTGGTGGTCGCGTCGAGGAGCTGCTGGACGCGCTCCGTCATGCAGCGTCGCACGTCACCCTCCAGGTGATCCAGTTCATCTGTTGTCGCCTGGGCGGCGCGCAGGTTCTCCAACGGTGTGGCGTAGACGGGGCGGTTGGCTCCCAGCATGCTGGCGACGATCGCGCCACGCTACCGAATGGTGCCCATCCGGCTCGGCTCGCCAGCAGACGGCGCGGTCAATGTCGCGTGATACGTCTCCAACATATCTATAATTTTTGATTGCTCCATGCTATATTACCTACTGTTTTGGACTATATTGGGATTTATTTTCCACTTTATATTATTTTTGGGACTAACCTATTGACCGGAGGCCCAGCCCAGAATTGCTGTTTTTTGCCTATTTCAGTGTTTCGGAGAAACAAAATATCAAACGGAGTACAAACGGAATGAAACCTTCGGGAACACGATTTTCTCATCAGATAAGACCCAGGAGACTTGGACCCTCTGTCAAGAAAGCCACGAGGCGGTCATGAGGGTGGAGGGCGCCCCCCCCCCTCCTAAGGCGCGCCCCCTGCCTCGTGGGCCCCTCGAAGCTCCACCGACGTACTCCTTCCTCCTATATATACCTACGTACCCCAAACGATCAGATACGGAGCCAAAAACCTAATTCCACCGCCGCAACTTTCTGTATCCATGAGATCCCATCTTGGGGCCTGTTCCAGAGCTCCGCCGGAGGGGGCATCGATCACGGAGGGCTTCTACATCATCATCCAAGCCCCTCCGATGAAGTGTGAGTAGTTTACTTCAGACCTATGGGTCCATAGTTAGTAGCTAGATGGCTTCTTCTCTCTTTTTGGATCTCAATACAATGTTCTCCCCGTCTCTCGTGGAGATCTATTCAATGTAATCTTCTTTTTGCGGTGTGTTTGTTGAGACCGATGAATTGTGGGTTTATGATCCAGTCTATCTATGAATAATATTTGAATCTTCTCTGAATTCTTTTATGTATGATTGGTTATATTTGCAAGTCTCTTTGAATTATCAGTTTTGTTTGGCCTACTAGATTGGTTTTTCTTGCCATGGGAGAAGTGCTTAGCTTTGGGTTCGATCTTGTGGTGTCCTTTCCCAGTGACAGAAGGGGCGGCAAGGCACGTATTGTATTGTTGCCATCGAGGATAACAAGATGGGGTTTTTATCATATTGCATGAAACTATCCCTCTACATCATGTCATCTTGCTTAAGGCGTTACTCTGTTTTTAACTTAATACTCTAGATGCATGCTGGATAGCGGTCGATGAGTGGAGTAATAGTAGTAGATGCAGGCAGGAGTCAGTCTACTTGTCTCGGACGTGATGCCTATATACATGATCATACCTAGATATTCTCATAACTATGCTCAATTCTGTCAATTGCTCAAGAGTAATTTGTTCACCCACCGTAGAATACTTATGCTCTTGAGAGAAGCCACTAGTGAAACCTCTGGCCCCTGGGTCTCTTTCTCATCATATCAATCTCCATCACTTTATTATTGCTTTGCTTTTTTACTTTGCCTTTTACTTTTCACTTTGCATCTCCATACCAAAAATACCAAAAATATTATTTATCACCTCTATCAGATCTCACTTTCGTAAGTGACCGTGAAGGGATTGACAACCCCTAAGTGCGTTGGTTGCGTTGAGCTATTGTTTTTGTGTAGGTACGAGGGACTCACGCGTAGCCTCCTACTGGATTAATACCTTGGTTCTCAAAAACTGAGGGAAATACTTTTACGCTACTTTGCTGCATCATCCTCTCCTCTTCGGGGAAATCCAACGCAGTGCTCAAGAGGTAGCAAGAAGAATTTCTGGCGCCATTGCCGGGGAGTCTGTGCAAAAGTCAACATACCAAGTACTCATCACAATCCCTATCTCCCGCATTACATTATTTACCATTTTCCTCTCGTTTTCCTCTCCCCCACTTCACCCTTGCCGTTTTATTCACCCTCTCTCTCTTTATCCTTCCTCTCTATTTGCCTCTTTTGCTCGTTTGCTTTTTGTTTTCTCCTGTGTTGGATTGCTTGTTTGTCGCGATGGCTCAATATAATACCAAATTGTGTGACTTCACCAATACCAACCATAATGATTTCCTTAGCACTCCGATTGCTCCTCTTACCGATACTGAATCTTGTGAAATTAATGCTGCTTTGCCGAATCTTGTCATGAAAGATCCGTTCTCCGGCCTTCCTAGTGAAGATGCCGCTACCCATCTTAATAGCTTCGTTGATTTGTGTGACATGCAAAAGAAGAAAGATGTCGATAATGTTGTTAAATTGAAGCTATTTCCTTTCTCGCTTAGAGATCGTGCTAAAGCTTGGTTTTCATCTTTGCCTAAAAATAGTATTGATTCATGGAACAAGTGCAAAGATGCTTTTATCTCTAAGTATTTTCCTCCCCGCTAAGATCATCTCTCTTAGAAACGATATTATGAATTTTAAGCAACTTGATCATGAACATGTTGCACAAGCTTGGGAGAGAATGAAATTAATGATACGTAATTGTCCTACTCATGGTTTGAATTTGTGGATGATTATACAAATTTTTATGCCGGATTGAATTTTGATTCTAGAAATCTTTTAGATTCGGCCGTGGGAGCCACTTTTATGGAAATCACTTTAGGAGATGCTACTAAACTCCTAGATAATATTATGGTTAATTATTCTCAATGTCACGCTGAAAGATCCACTAATAAAAAAGTGTATGCGATAGAAGAAATTAATGTTTTGAGTGGAAAGATGGATGAACTGATGAAATTATTTGCTACTAAGAGTGTTTCATCTGATCCTAATGATATGCCTTTGTCTACTCTGATTGAGAATAATAATGAATCTATGGATGTGAATTTTGTTGGTAGGAACAATTTTGGTAACAACGCGTATAGAGGAAATTTCAACCTAGGCCTTATCCTAGTAATCCCTCTAATAATTATGGTAATTCCTACAACAATTCTTATGGAAATTATAATAAGATGCCCTCTGATTTTGAATCTAATATTAAAGAATTTATTTCTTCGCAAAAGAATTTTAATGCTATGATTGAAGAAAAATTGCTTAAGATTGATGATTTGGCTAGGAACGTTGATAGAATTTCTCTTGATGTTGATTCTTTAAAGCTTAGATCTATTCCTCCTAAGCATTATATCAATGAGTCTCTCAAAGCCATGATAATTTCCATTGATGAGTGCAAGGAAAGAACCGCTAGGACGCGTGCTATGAAAGATGCCTTTATTAAAGCGTGTTCTTCAATTCCTATGAAAATAAATGATGAAGATCTAAAAGTTATTGATGTGTCCCCTATTAAATCTTTGTTTTGCAATATTAATCTTGATAATGATGGGACTGAATATGATCCACCTTTACCTAGAAGGCGTTCTAAAAATTCGGAGTATTTAGATCTTGATGGTGAAATTGATAAAAGTGGGATTAAAAGAAATAAAACCCTAGATGATGCTAAACCCACTATATTGGATTTCAAGGAATTTAATTATGAAAATTGCTCTTTAATTGATTGTATTTCCTTGTTGCAATATGTGCTAAATTCTCCTCATGCTTATAGTCAAAATAAAGCCTTTACCGAACATATCGTTGATGCCTTGATGCAATCTTATGAAGAAAAACTTGAGTTGAAAGTTTCTATCCCTAGAAAACTTTATGATGAGTGGGAACCTACTATTAAAATTAAAATTAAAGATTATGAGTTTTATGCTTTGTGTGATTTGGGTGCTAGGGTCTCTACTATTCCCAAAACTTTGTGTGATTTGCTAGATTTCCGTGATTTTGATGATTGCTCTCTAGACTTGCATCTTCTGGATTCCACTATTAAGAAACCTATGGGAAGAATTAATGATGTTCTTATTGTTGCAAATAGGAATTATATGCCCGTAGATTTTAGGGTTAATTTGATAAATGCCACTCCAATTATGGCGATTCTGAGAAATGCCACCGCAATTTCCAAACTTTGAAAAATGCCATTTCATGCCACTTCCAGTGGCATTTTTCGAAGTCTGCAGTGGTGTTCTTCAAAGATTGCAAAATTTGCAGTGGCATTTTTCAAAGTTTGGAAATTGCAATGGCATTTTTATGAATCGCCATAATTGGAGTGGCATTTATCTAATTAACCCTAGATTTTATCGTTCTTGATATAGATTGCAATCCTTCTTGCCCTATTATTCTCGGTAGACCTTTCCTTAGAACGGTTTGTGCAATTATTGATATGAAGGAAGGGAATATTAGATTTCAATTTCCATTAAAAAAAGGGCATGGAACACTTCCCTAGAAAGAAAATAAAATTACCATATGAATCTATCATGAGAGCCACTTATGGATTGCCTATCAAAGATGGCAATACCTAGATCTATTCTTGCTTGTTATGTCTAGTTAGGGGCGTTAAACGATAGCGCTTGTTGGGAGGCAACCCAATTTTATTTTTATTCCTTGCTTTTTGCTCCTGTTTAGTAATAAATAAATTATTTAGCCTCTGTTTTGGTTGTGTTTTTTTGTGTTTAATTAGTGTTTGTGCCAAATAGAACCGTTGGGAAGACTTGGGGAAAATCTTGTTGAACTTGCTGTAAAAAAACAGAAACTTTAGCGCTCACGAGAACTGCTGTCATTTTTATTTGGAGAGTGATATTTAGTTAATTCTTTTTGCAGATGATTAATAGATAAATTACTCACGTCCAGCAATTTATTTTAGAATTTTGGGAGTTCCATATCTTGCGCTAGCTACAGATTACTACAGACTGTTCTGTTTTTGACAGATTCAGTTTTTCGTGTGTTGTTTGCTTATTGTGATGAATCTATGGCTAGTAAAATAGTTTATAAACCATAGAGAAGTTCGAATAAAGTAGGTTTAACACCAACATAAATAAAGAATTAGTTCATTACAGTACCTTGAAGTGGTCTTTTGTTTTCTTCCGCTAACGGAGCTCACGAGATTTTCTACTTTAAGTTTTGTGTTGTGAAGTTTTCAAGTTTTGGGTAAAGATTTGATGGATTATGGAACAAGGAGTGGCAAGATGCCTAAGCTTGGGGATGCCCATCGCACCCCCAAGATAATCTAAGGACACCTAAAAGCCAAAGCTTGGGGATGCCCCGGAAGGCATCCCCTCTTTCGTCTACTTCTATCGGTAACTTTACTTGGAGCTATATTTTTCTTCACCGCATGATATGTGTTTTGCTTGGAGCGTCTTTTATGATTTGAGTCTTTGCTTGTTAGTCTACCACAATCATCCTTGTTGTACACACCTTTTGAGAGAGCCATACATAATTTGGAATTTGATAGAGTACTCTATGTGCTTCACTTATATCTTTTGAGCTCTATAGTTTTACTCTAGTGCTTCACTTATATCTTTTGAGTTTTATAGATTTTCTCTAGTGCTTCACTTATATCTTTTAGAGCATGGTGGTGGATTTGTTTTATAGAAACTATTAATCTCTCATGCTTCACTTAGATTATTTTGAGAGTCTTAATAGCATGGTAATTTGCTTAATAATAATATGCTTGGTATTCAAGATTTGTAAAACTTTCTTTTGAGTGCGTTGAATACTAAGAAAAAAATCGATGCTTGATAATTGTTTTGAGATATGAGGATGGTGGTATTAGAGTCATGCTAGTTGAGTAGTTGTAAATTTGAGAAATGCTTGTGTTAAAGTTTGTGATTCCCGTAACATGCACGTATGGTGAACCGTTATGTGATGAAGTCGGAGCATGATTTATTTATTGATTGTCTTCCTTATGAGTGGCGGCCGGGGACGAGCGATGGTCTTTTCCTACCAATCTATCCCCCTAGGAGCATGCGCGTAATACTTTGCTTTGATAACTTCTAGATTTTTGCAATAAGTATATGAGTTCTTTTTTACTAATGTTGAGTCCATGGATTATACGCACTTTCCTTCCTTCCACCATTGCTAGACTCTCTAATACCGCGCACTTTTCGCCGGTATCATACACCCATCAAATACCTTCCTCAAAACAGCCAACATACCTACCTATCATGGCAGTTCCATAGCCATTCCAAGATATATTGCCATGCAACTTTCCACCGTTCCGTTCATTATGACATGCTCCATCATTGTCATATTTCTAGCATGATCATGTAGTTGACATCATATTTGTGGCAAAGCCACCGTTCATAATTCTTTCATACATGCACTCTTGATTCATTGCATATCCCGGTACACCGCCGGAGGCATTCATATAGAGTCATATTTTGTTCTAAGTATTGAGTTGTAATTGTTGAGTTGTAAGAAAAATAAAAAGTGTGATGATCATCATTTTTAGAGCATTGTCCCAAGTGAGGAAAGGATGATGGAGACTATGATTCCCCCACAAGTCGGGATGAGACTCCGGAAGAAAAAAAAGAGGCCATAAAAAAAGAGAAGGCCCAAACAAAAAAAGAGAGAAAAAGAGAGAAGGGACCATGCTACTATCCTTTGCCACACTTGTGCTTCAAAGTAGCACCATAATCTTCATGATATAGAGTCTCTCATTCCGTCACTTTCATATACTAGTGGGAATTTTTCATTATAGAACTTGGCTTGTATATTCCAATGATGGGCTTCCTCAAAATGCCCTAGCTCTTCGTGAGCAAGCGATTTGGATGCACACCCACTTAGTTTCTTTTGTTGAACTTTCATATATTTATAGCTCTAGTGCATCCGTTGCATGGCAATCCCTACTCACTCACATTGATATCTATTGATGGGCATCTCCATAGCTCGTTGATACGCCTAGTTGATGTGAGACTATCTTCCCCTCTTTTTGTCTTCTCCACAACCACCATTCTATTCCACATATAGTGCTATATCCATGGCTCACGCTCATGTATTGCGTGAAGATCAAAAAAGTTTTGAAAATGTCAAAAGTATGAAACAATTGCTTGGCTTGTCATCGGGGTTGTGCATGATTTAAATACTTTGTGTGGTGAAGATAGAGCATAGCCAGACTATATGATTTTGTAGGGATAGCTTTCTTTGGCCATGTTATTTTAAGAAGACATAATTGCTTTGTTAGTATGCTTGAAGTATTATTATTTTTATGTCAACATGAACTTTTGTCTTGAATCTTTCGAATCTGAATATTCATACCACAATTAAGAAGAATTACATTAAAATTATGCCAAGTAGCACTCCGCATCAAAAATTCTATTTTTATCATTTACCTACTCGAGGACGAGCAGGAATTAAGCTTGGGGATGCTTGATACGTCTCCAACGTATCTATAATTTTTGATTGCTCCATGTTATATTACCTACTGTTTGGACTATATTGGGCTTTATTTTCCACTTTTATATTATTTTTGGGACTAACCTATTAACCGGAGGCCCGGCCCAGAATTGCTGTTTTTTGCATATTTCAATGTTTCGGAGAAACAGAATATCAAATGGAGTCCAAACGGAATGAAACCTTCGGGAACGTGATTTTCTCATTAGATAAGACCCAGGAGACTTGGACCCTCCGTCAAGAAAGCCACGAGGCAATCACGAGGGTGGAGGGCGCCCCCCCCTACTAGGGCGCGCCCCCTACCTCGTGGGCCCCTCGAAGCTCCACCGACGTACTCCTTCCTCCTATATATACCTACGTACCCCCAAACAATCAGATACGGAGCCAAAAACCTAATTCCACCGCCGCAACTTTCTATATCCATGAGATCCCATCTTGGGGCCTGTTCCGGCGCTCCGCTGGAGGGGGCATCGATCACGGAGGGCTTCTACATCATCATCCAAGCCCCTCCGATGAAGTGTGAGTAGTTTACTTCAGACCTACGGGTCCATAGTTAGTAGCTAGATGGCTTCTTCTCTCTTTTTGGATCTCAATAAAATGTTCTCCCCCTCTCTCGTGGAGATCTATTCGATGTAATATTCTTTTTGCGGTGTGTTTGTTGAGATCGATGAATTGTGGGTTTATGATCCAGTCTATCTATGAATAATATTTGAATCTTCTCTGAATTCTTTTATGTATGATTGGTTATCTTTGCAAGTCTCTTCGAATTATCAGTTTGGTTTGGCCTACTAGATTGGTTTTTCTTGCCATGGGAGAAGTGCTTAGCTTTGGGTTCGATCTTGAGGTGTCCTTCCCAGTGACAGATGGGGCGGCAAGGCACGTATTGTATTGTTGCCATCGAGGATAACAAGATGGGGTTTTTATCATATTGCATGAAACTATCCCTCTACATCATGTCATCTTGCTTAAGGCGTTACTCTGTTTTTAAATTAATACTCTAGATGCATGCTGGATAGCGGTCGATGAGTGGAGTAATAGTAGTAGATGCAGGCAGGAGTCGGTCTACTTGTCTCGGACGTGATGCCTATATACATGATCATACCTAGATATGCTCATAACTATGCTCAATTCTGTCAATTGCTCAACAGTAATTTGTTCACCCATCGTAGAATACTTATGCTCTTGAGAGAATCCACTAGTGAAACCTATGTCCCCTGGGTCTCTTTCTCATCATATCAATCTCCATCACTTTATTATTGCTTTGCTTTTTTACTTTTCACTTTGCATCTCTATACCAAAAATATTATTTATCATCTATATCAGATCTCACTTTCTTAAGTGGTCGTGAAGGGATTGACAACCCCTAAGCGCGTTGGTTGTGTTGAGCTATTGTTTTTGTGTAGGTACGAGGGACTCGCGTGTAGCCTCCTACTGGATTGATACCTTGGTTCTCAAAAACTGAGGGAAATACTTACGCTACTTTGCTGCATCATCCTCTCCTCTTCGGGGAAATCCAACGCAGTGCTCAAGAGGTAGCATCGCGCTGGTAGGCTTCGCTGAGGCGCCTCATGGCCGCCAGCTTCTGGGTGGTGTCGAGGAGCGAGACGCGGAAGGCTTCTAGCGTTGCTCCGTACGCGTTCTCCATAACGGGCGCGAACAAGCCCCGCACTGCCGCCTGCAGTAGGTCGTGGGCAGCCCCATCGGAGGCTCCATCGTATCTAATGACCAGCACCTTCGTGACGGTGCTGGTGCTGGCGTCGCTAGTCGCGGGAGGGAGCGGGTCGTCGATGACCACCACATTGGCGGGGAAGGCATCGGGGGATGCCGCGTCGAATTCGATGAGCATCGGGTCAGTGGAGCCAACTGACTCTAGGTCAGAGGCTGGCTCATTGGCGATGTGAAGCTTGCCAAGGAGGTCGACGAGGCAGCTCTCAGAGCTGGCTACTCCCACTTCGGGCGCAGGCTCGTCAAAGAGGCGGATCCCGCTGATGAGATCAGTGAGACAGCTCGCGGCGTAGGTGGCTTCTATGCCGCACAGTGCATCGACACAAACGCTATCAGGCGTGCCGGGCTGGCTGCGCTCGCCAGGAAGGAAAAGGGTTCCCGTCCAGAACATGTCTCCGGACGATAGTGCACCTTGCCCCACGGTGGGCGCCAAATGTCGGGGATGTGTAGCGACATATGGCAGGGGGGGGCTAATCATGGAGAGGGGCAAAAGTACGTCGCCGGGCTCTAGAAGCGGGAGTGAGCGAGACCGCATACGCGTGCGAATCTTACCCAGGTTCGGGACTCTCCATGGAGATAACATGAGTAAATTGCAGAAAACCACCACTTTGAAAGCGAGGTTCGCAAAAAACACTACCCTCCATTTTCTCGACAGAAAACACCACATCTTGTGTAATCTTTTTGCAAAAAGCACTGATTGACGGACTTAGCTCGATTGAGCACGTTTATGACAGATAGGGCCCGCTAGTCAGGCTGACGTGGCACTGCTGAATGTCTCATATTTAACGGCGACGTTGGCTAACATTGTCCTCTTGTGTGGCCCTATGGGGTCCACCTGTCATTGAAAGGAAGAACAAAAAAAGCTGATTCGCCTTATTCAGCATCCGCCGCCGCCCATCCCGCCGTCGCCATTGTTGCGCTGAACCAGGAGGTAGGCCTCAGTGCGCACGGCCAGGTTGTCCTCGATGTGCTCCTCCTTTATCTCCAGGCACTCCGCCACGCACCGCAGCAGCGCGACGTTCCAGGGCGTGAGCTCGACACGAACCCGTAGCAGAACTTGGTCGTAGCCTTGAAGGTGCCGGGCTTCTCCGGGCAAGTCCGTGATGGCGATGCGGTACGACCTGCCGTCCTCCATCCTAACCTCATGTTGCTGCTGCTCGGCCGGAGGAGGAGCCGTGGCTGCAGCACCTCACCTCGGTGGATCCCGTCGCAAATGGTCTAAACGGCGACAGATCTGAATGGGGGCGGAGGAGGTCGTCCGCGTGCAGGAGCTCGGCAGCCAGATCCCATATGGGAGACGGGGACAGACATCGACGGTGATGTCGCCGGGTAGGAGCAGGGCACGGCGGTTGCAAGAAGAACAAGGGGGAGATAGAGATCAGAGGAGAGAGAAACAAGGGAGAAACGGAGGAGAAGATGGAAAGAGAGGGGCGACGGGCGGCTGGTCAGGTGGTTTTCCGGCGATAAGGCGCAGGTCGCCGGTGACGAGGAGGCCCGGGCGTTCTTGGGGATGGGCGGTGCTTGGGGACAAGCTGCGCTCCCCTCGGGCATTGCTGCAGCTGTATGGAGCAAAAAAAAGGAATGGATTGTTTTTCCCTTTTTCTTCCAATGACAAATGAACCCCACAGTGCTCCACACAAGCGGGCAACGCCTCATACGGGCGCTGTTACATGCGAGATGCTTAGAGCAACTCTAGCAGACCCCGTAAAAATTTGACCCGCAAAACGCGTTTGCGGTTCCATGAAGATCGCATTTACGGGTCGAAAACATGTGCGGCCGATCAGATACTGTATCTAAACCTGCATAATTTGAAAAAACACTTCTGCGGGAGAAATTGCACAAACATAGTTCATCACATCACATACTACAAAGTTCATACATACTACATGATCAACAAATTAAGCATAGAACATACTACATGCTATGTTAACTAGTAGTAGAGGGGGTCGGATCTGACGGCGGCGAGGTCGCGGCAAAATGGACGACGCCGTGGAGGCCGAGCGACGCTCAATCCTCCTTGCCAGAGCTGCACAGGTCGACGTACTTCGCCGCCTGCTCCACACGGATATGGCGCCACTCCCCAGCCTTCTCGTTGGTGGCGATGATGTCGGCGACCGTCTGCCGCCACTCGAGGGCTTCGAGCTCCTCGGCATGGCTCCAGCGCTCCGCCTCCTCATGCACGCTCCGCTCGGCGATGGCGGCAGCAACGGCGTCGAAGTCTGCGACGTAGTCCTCGGGCCCGATGACTCCGCGGCGGCCGAGCGGAGCGGGCTCCTCCTTCACCGGGATGAAGGCGAACGGCGCCGGCTCCTCCTCGTCGTCCGACCACTCCCTCTTCACGGGGAGAAAGCCCGCGCCGGAGGACGAGGAGGATCCGGCATAGGAAGATCTCGTGGAGGAGAAGGACGCGTGTCGGCGGTCGTACTCCTCCATCTCGCGGCGGTTGAAGCTCGCCGGCGGTGACATCCCGTGGTTGGTCCACTTCCGGGCGCCGCGCTTCCTCGCGTCGTCCGACCAGACGCGCAGCTCGCGCTCCGGGTCCCTATCACGGCCGGATCTGCTGCCGGAGCCACGTCCGAAGCTCCACATTCGGCCCCACATGGCGGCTGGAGGCGGGGCGGGGGGTCGCCGGCGGCGAGAAATGTGGAGAGGGGAAACGGGAATCGGGTGGCTCGCGGCGGTGGGGGGATAGGGTTTGGACCCGCAAAAGGGTTGCGGAAACGTAGTTATAGTGCTCGGGGCATGCGGTTTGCGGGCTACGGCAAAAAAAATTGCAGGCCAGGCGAGCATGCGGGCTCTGTTCTAGCCGGAAAATTGGGCCGAGCCCGCATACTCGCCAGAATTTTTGCGGGCCGGGCGTTTTGCGGGGTCTGCTAGAGTTGCTCTAAACGGTGCCACGTTAGCCTGATTGCCGGGCCCCTCTGTCATAAACACAGTCAACTGAGCCAAAGCCGCCGATTAGTGTTATTTGCCAAACAATTACTGTAGACGTAGTGTGTTTTGCCGATAAAATGTAGTGTAGTGTTTTCTGCAAACCTAGCCTTCAAAATGGTGGTTTTGTGCAATTTACTCAGATAACACCCCTAGTCCTGCTCTGCGGGGTCTCCGCATGATGACTATGGTCAAATAGAGTAGCTACAAGTTGCTCCTTGAGCTGTTTTGCTAGAGGAGGAAGAAGAACAAGGCTATCCCTACTCCTCTCTCTATATGGGTGTGCGTGATCTCCAAGGTCTGAACCCTTTGCATGGGGAAGCCTAGGGGGTTTATATAGGCCTACCCCCTAGGGGTACAATGGTAATCCGGCCGGGTGTAGGACCCGGCCGTTAGTGTTTGTAGACGCCGGCTTCTTCGCCGGCTGCTGGGGCCCGCCGCTTTGTGGGTCCCGCTGGCTGTTGTGTACTTGGCCGACAGGCCGCGCCCACCGCTTGCGGGTCTGGTTGATCACTTTGTACTGTAGCCTTGCTACTGATGATGGATGCTTTGTCGGGGGAGCGTGGCTACAGTCCTGCCGCCTGGCGAGCGTTCAATGTAGCCACACCCCATCTCTTCTGGTTAATGGCGCACAACCTTTGAGGGTGGAGGGGGCTGCTTGCTAGGAGGCGGCCCGCTGATACGTCTCCAACGTATCTATAATTTTTGATTGCTCCATGCTATATTACCTACTGTTTTGGACTATATTGGGCTTTATTTTCCACTTTTATATTATTTTTGGGACTAACCTATTAACCGGAGGCCCAGCCCAGAATTGTTGTTTTTTGCCTATTTCAGTGTTTCAGAGAATCAAAATATCAAACGGAGTCCAAACGGAATGAAACCTTCGGGAACGCGATTTTCTCATCAGATAAGACCCAGGAGACTTGGACCCTCCGTCAAGAAATCCACGAGGCGGTCACGAGGGTGGAGGGCGCCCCCCCCCCCTCCTAGGGCGCGCCCCCTGCCTCGTGGGCCCCTCGAAGCTCCACCGACGTACTCCTTCCTCCTATATATACCTACGTACCCCCAAACGATCAGATACGGAGCCAAAAACCTAATTCCACCGCCGCAACTTTCTGTATCCATGAGATCCCATCTTGGGGCCTGTTCCGGAGCTCCGCCGGAGGGGGCATCGATCACGGAGGGCTTCTACATCATCATCCAAGCCCCTCCGATGAAGTGTGAGTAGTTTACTTCAGACCTACGGGTCCATAGTTAGTAGCTAGATGGCTTCTTCTCTCTTTTTGGATCTCAATACAATGTTCTCCCCCTCTCTCGTGGAGATCTATTTGATGTAATCTTCTTTTTGCGGTGTGTTTGTTGAGATCGATGAATTGTGGGTTTATGATCCAGTCTATCTATGAATAATATTTGAATCTTCTCTGAATTCTTTTATGTATGATTGGTTATCTTTGCAAGTCTCTTTGAATTATCAGTTTGGTTTGGCCTACTAGATTGGTTTTTCTTGCCATGGGAGAAGTGCTTAGCTTTGGGTTCGATCTTGCCGTGTCCTTTCCCAGTGACAGAAGGGGCGGCAAGGCACGTATTGTATTGTTGCCAGCGAGGATAACAAGATGGGGTTTTTAACATATTGCATGAAACTATCCCTCTACATCATGTCATCTTGCTTAAGGCGTTACTCTGTTTTTAAATTAATACTCTAGATGCATGCTGGATAGCGGTCGATGAGTGAAATAATAGTAGTAGATGCAGGCAGGAGTCGGTCTACTTGTCTCGGACGTGATGTCTATATACATGATCATACCTAGATATTCTCATAACTATGCTCAATTATGTCGATTGCTCAACAGTAATTTGTTCACCCACCGTAGAATACTTATGCTCTTGAGAGAAGCCACTAGTGAAACCTATGGCCCCCGGGTCGCTTTCTCATCATATCAATCTCCATCACTTTATTATTGCTTTGCTTTTTTACTTTGCCTTTTACTTTTCACTTTGCATCTCTATACCAAAAATACCAAAAATATTATTTATCATCTCTATCAGATCTCACTTTCGTAAGTGATCGTGAAGGGATTGTCAACCCCTAAGCGCGTTGGTTGCGTTGAGCTATTGTTTTTGTGTAGGTACGAGGGACTCACGTGTAGCCTCCTACTGGATTGATACCTTGGTTCTCAAAAATTGAGTGAGATACTTTTACGCTACTTTCCTGCATCATCCTCTCCTATTCGGGGAAATCCAACGCAGTGCTCAAGAGGTAGCAAGAAGAATTTTTGGCGCCGTTGCCGGGGAGTCTGCGCAAAAGTCAACATACCAAGTACTCATCACATACCCTTATCTCCCGCATTACATTATTTGCCATTTGCCTCTCGTTTTCCTCTCCCCCACTTCACCCTTGCCGTTTTATTCACCCTCTCTCTCTATCCTCCCTCTCTATTTGCCTCTTTTGCTCATTTGCTTTTTGTTTGCTCGTGTGTTGGATTGCTTGTTTGTCGCGATGGCTCAATATAATACCAAATTGTGTGACTTCACCAATACCAACATAATGATTTCCTTAGCACTCCGATTGCTCCTCTTACCGATACTGAATCTTGTGAAATTAATGCTGCTTTGCCGAATCTTGTCATGAAAGATCCGTTCTCCGGCCTTCCTAGTGAAGATGCCGCTACCCATCTTAATAGCTTCGTTGATTTGTGTGACATGCAAAAGAAAAAAGATGTCGATAATGTTGTTAAATTGAAGCTATTTCCTTTCTCGCTTATAGATCGTGCTAAAGCTTGGTTTTCATCTTTGCCTAAAAATAGTATTGATTCATGGAACAAGTGCAAAGATGCTTTTATCTCTAAGTATTTTCCTCCCACTAAGATCATCTCTCTTAGAAACGATATTATGAATTTTAAGCAACTTGATCATGAACATGTTGCACAAGCTTGGGAGAGAATGAAATTAATGATACGTAATTGCCCTACTCAAGGTTTGAATTTGTTGATGATTATACAAATTTTTTATGCCGGATTGAATTTTGATTCTAGAAATCTTTTAGATTCGGCCGTGGGAGGCACTTTTATGGAAATCACTTTAGGAGATGCTACTAAACTCCTAGATAATATTATGGTTAATTATTCTCAATGGCACGGTGAAAGATCCACTAATAAAAAAGTGTATGCAATAGAAGAAATTAATGTTTTGAGTGGAAAGATGGATGAATTGATGAAATTATTTGCTACTAAGAGTGTTTCATCTGATCCTAATGATATGCCTTTGTCTACTCTGATTGATAATAATAATGAATCTATGGATGTGAATTTTGTTGGTAGGAATAATTTTGGTAACAACGCGTATAGAGGAAATTTCAACTCTAGGCCTTATCCTAGTAATCCCTCTAATAATTATGGTAATTCCTACAACAATTCTTATGGAAATTATAATAAGATGCCCTCTGATTTTGAATCTAATATTAAAGAATTTATTTCTTCGCAAAAGAATTTTAATGCTATGGTTGAAGAAAAATTGCTTAAGATTGATGATTTGGCTAAGAACGTTCATAGAATTTCGCTTGATGTTGATTCTTTAAAGCTTAGATCTATTCCTCCTAAGCATTATATCAATGAGTCTCTCAAAGCCATGATAATTTCCATTGATGAGTGCAAGGAAAGAACCGCTAGGACGCGTGCTATGAAAGATGCCTTTATTAAAGCGTGTTCTTCCAATTCCTATGAAAATAAAGATGAAGATCTAAAAGTTATTGATGTGTCCCCCATTAAATCATTATTTTGAAATATTAATCTTGATAATGATGGGACTGAATATGATCCACCTTTACCTAGAAGGCATTCTAAAAATTCGGAGTATTTAGATCTTCATGGTGAAATTGATAAAAGTGGGATTAAAAGAAATAAAACCCGAGATGATGCTAAACCCACTATATTGGATTTCAAGGAATTTAATTATGAAAATTGCTCTTTAATTGATTGTATTTCCTTGTTGCAATATGTGCTAAATTCTCCTCATGCTTATAGTCAAAATTAATAAAGCCTTTACCGAACATATCGTTGATGCCTTGATGCAATCTTATGAAGAAAAACTTGAGTTGAAAGTTTCTATCCCTAGAAAACTTTATGATGAGTGGGAACCTACTATTAAAATTAAAATTAAAGATTATGAGTTGTATGCTTTGTGTGATTTGGGTGCTAGTGTCTCTACTATTCCCAAAACTTTGTGTGATTTGCTAGATTTCCGTGATTTTGATGATTGCTCTCTAGACTTGCATCTTCTGGATTCCACTATTAAGAAACCTATGGGAAGAATTAATGATGTTCTTATTGTTGCAAATAGGAATTATATGCCCGTAGATTTTACCATTCTTGATATAGATTGCAATCCTTCTTGCCCTATTATTCTCGGTAGACCTTTCCTTAGAACGGTTTGTGCAATTATTGATATGAAGGAAGGGAATATTAGATTTCAATTTCCATTAAAAAAGGGAATGGAACACTTACCTAGAAATAAAATAAAATTACCATATGAATCTATCATGAGAGCCACTTATGGATTGCCTACCAAAGATGGCAATACCTAGATCTATTCTTGCTTGTTATGTCTAGCTAGGGGCGTTAAACGATAGCGCTTGTTGGGAGGCAACCCAATTTTATTTTTATTCCTTGATTTTTGCTGCTGTTTAGTAATAAATAAATTATTTAGCCTGTGTTTTGTTTGTGTTTTTTTGTGTTTAATTAGTGTTTGTGCCAAATAGAACCGTTGGGAAGACTTGGGGAAAATCTTGTTGAACTTGCTGTAAAAAAAACAGAAACTTTAGCGCTCACGAGAACTGCTGTCATTTTTATTTGGAGAGTGATATTTAGTTAATTCTTTTTGCAGATGATTAATAGATAAATTACTCACGTCCAGCAATTTATTTTAGAATTTTGGGAGTTCCAGATCTTGCGCTAGCTACAGATTACTACAGACTGTTCTGTTTTTGACAGATTCAGTTTTTCGTGTGTTGTTTTGCTTATTGTGATGAATCTATGGCTAGTAAAATAGTTTATAAACCATAGAGAAGTTCGAATAAAGTAGGTTTAACACCAACATAAATAAAGAATTAGTTCATTACAGTACCTTGAAGTGGTCTTTTGTTTTCTTCCGCTAACGGAGCTCACGAGATTTTCTACTTTAAGTTTTGTGTTGTGAAGTTTTCAAGTTTTGGGTAAAGATTTGATGGACTATGGAACAAGGAGTGGCAAGATCCTAAGCTTGGGGATGCCCATGGCACCCCCAAGATAATCTAAGGACACCTAAAATCCAAAGCTTGGGGATGCCCCCGGAAGGCATCCCCTCTTTCGTCTACTTCTATCGGTAACTTTACTTGGAGCTATATTTTTATTCACCACATGATATGTGTTTTGCTTTGAGTGTCTTTTATGATTTGAGTCTTTGCTTTTTAGTCTACCACAATCATCCTTGCTGTAAACACCTTTTGAGAGAGCCATACATAATTTGGAATTTGATAGAATACTCTATGTGCTTCACTTATATCTTTGATGCCTTGATGCAATCTTATGAAGAAAAACTTGAGTTGAAAGTTTCTATCCCTAGAAAACTTTATGATGAGTGGGAACCTACTATTAAAATTAAAATTAAATATTATGAGTTATATGCTTTGTGTGATTTGGGTGCTAGTGTCTCTACTATTCCCAAAACTTTGTGTGATTTGCTAGATTTCCGTGATTTTTATGATTGCTCTCTAAACTTGCATATTGCAAATTCCACTATTAAGAAACCTATGGGAAGAATTAATGATGTTCTTATTGTTGCAAATAGGAATTATATGCCCGTAGATTTTATCATTCTTGATATAGATTGCAATCCTTCTTGCCCTATTATTCTCGGTAGACCTTTCCTTAGAACGGTTTGTGCAATTATTGATATGAAGGAAGGGAATATTAGATTTCAATTTCCATTAAAAAAGGGCATGGAACACTTCCCTAGAAAGAAAATAAAATTACCATATGAATCTATTATGAGAGCCACTTATGGATTGCCTACCAAAGATGGCAATACCTAGATCTATTCTTGCTTGTCATGCCTAGCTAGGGGCGTTAAAGAAAAGCGCTTGTTACGAGACAACCCAATATTTTCCCTTACTGTTATTAAATAAATAAATTATTTAGCCTCTGTTTTGGTTGTGTTTTTTGTGTTTAATTAGTGTTTGTACCAAGTAGAACCGTTGGGAAGACTTGGGGAAAGTCTTGTTGAACTTGCTGTAAAAACAGAAACTTTAGCGCTCACGAGAACTGCTGTCATTTTTATTTTGAAAGTGCTACTTAGTTAATTATTTTTGAAGATGATTAATAGATAAATTACTCACGTCCAGAAATTTATTTTAGAATTTTTGGGGTTCCAGATCTTGCGCTAGCTACAGATTACTACAGATTGTTCTGTTTTTGACAGATTCTGTTTTTCATGTGTTGCTTATTTTGATGAATCTATGGCTAGTAAAATAGTTTATAAACCATAGAGAAGTTGGAATACAGTAGGTTTAACACCAATATAAATAAAGAATGAGTTCATTACAGTACCTTGAAGTGGTCTTTTGTTTTCTTTCGCTAACGGTGCTCACGAGATTTTCTACTTTAAGTTTTGTGTTGTGAAGTTTTCAAGTTTTGGGGAAAGATTTGATGGATTATGGAACAAGGAGTGGCAAGAGTGTGGGAGTCCTGGATTAGGGGGGTCGCCAGACAGCCGGACTATCTCCATTGGCCGGACTGTTAGACTATGAAGATACAAGATTAAAGACTTCGTCTCGTGTCCGGATGGGACTCTACTTGGCGTGGAAGGCAAGCTAGGCAGTACGGATATGGATATCTCCTCTTTTGTAACCGACCTTGTGTAACCCTAACCCTCTCCGGTGTCTATATAAACCGGAGGGTTTTAGTCCGTAGGACACATCAACTACAACATACAATCATACCATAGGCTAGCTTCTAGGGTTTAGCCTCTCTGATCTCGTGGTAGATCTACTCTTGTACTACCCATATCATCAATATTAATCAAGCAGGATGTAGGGTTTTACCTCCATCAAGAGGGCCCAAACCTGGGTAAAACATTGTGTCCCTTGCCTCCTGTTACCATCCGCCTTAGACGCACAGTTCGGGACCCCCTACCCGAGATCCGCCGGTTTTGACACCGACATTGGTGCTTTCATTGAGAGTTCCTCTGTGTCGTCGCCGTTAGGCTTGATGGCTCCTACTATCATCGATAGCGATGCAGTCCAGGGTGAGGCTTTTCTCCCCGGACAGATCTTCGTGTTCGGCGGCTTTGCACTGTGGGCCAATTCACTTGGCCATCTGGAGCAGATTGAAAGTTACGCCCCTGGCCACCAGGTCAGGTTTGGAAGCTTAAACTACATGGCCGATATCCGTGGAGACTTGATATTCGACGGATTCGAGACTCTTCCTTGTGCGTCACGCGGTCACGATGAGTAAGATTTAGCTCTACCATCGGACAGTGTTCAGGAGATCGCACAGGCAGCCGCTCCGACCCCCAATTCAGAGCCAATTGCGCCGTCCATGGACGGGTGGATGAACCCCGCCACGAAGGCCTTACCCTTAGCGGCGATCGAGCTAAACATCGACCTTACCTTGCACGAGAGCCGTGTTGTTAAACTGCCGGATCCTTCTCCGGCCACGGACTCCGAGCCGCCTGCGCCCGTTCCTGTCGAATCCGATTGGACGCCGATCATGGAGTTTACCTCCGCGGATATTTTTTAGCACTCACCCTTTGGCGACATACTGAACTCATTAAGGTCTCTCTCCTTGTCAGGAGGATACTGGGCGAACTATGTCCAGCAGGACTGGGATGTGGACGACGAAGAAACTCGCGGCCCACCCACCACCCACTTAGTAGCCACTGTCGATGACTTAACCGACATGCTCGACTTCGACTCCGAAGACATCGACGGTATGGACGACGATGCGGGAAACGAAGAGGAACCACTGCCCACAGGCACTGGACGCCCACCTCACCACATGACGTATACATGGTGAACACACCAAAAGAAAACAACGACGAGGAACGGAAGCACGCAGCGAAGGGCTGTCCCCTCGAGAAGCAGTCAAAGCGGCGGCGTAAGCGCCGCTCCAAATCCCGCCTCGACAGAAACAACGATCATATAGACCCAGCGTTAGAGCAGGGTGAACCATCGCCGGATCATGGCAATATGGAGAATCAAACCGAACAACCTGACTCTGTCAAAGATAATAGTCCGGACGACCTCACACCGGACAGACACCCGGAGCAACAGAATGCCCGTCAGAGGCTTGTTGCCACCGTGAGGAGTCTAAAAAAGCAGAAGCAAAGACTCAAGGCTGCACAAGACACACTCGGAATCAGATGGAGCAAAGTACTCAACGCAGCAGCGAAGTACGGCGGCAATCGCCCCACCAAGAGTTACCCGAAGCTGAAGTTACTGCCCGAATTCGATGAGGAGGCCTTAGATCCCCCGGAACCAAAAATCAAAATTTCCACCTGGCCGGATAGACGACCTCACGGCCAACATAGAGCGGCAAACAATGCCACACATAAGCCAATACGCGATCAACGCGAGGACTCGCATCAAAAGGACGGCGCAACCAGATCCATCTATGGACCATGCAAGCGCTCTCTAGCATATGATGCAACACAACAAACATCCAAACAACACGGTACACCCAGATACAGGGGTGCCGCACACCCCCTATGTTTCACCGATGAGGTGCTGGACCATGAATTTCCAGAGGGATTCAAACCCGTAAACATAGAGGCATACGACAGAACAACAGACCCCGAAGTCTGGATTGAGGACTATATCCTCCATATCCATATGGCTCGAGGAGATGATCTCCACGCCATCAAATATTTACCCCTCAAGCTCAAAGGGCCAGCTCGGCACTGGCTTAAAAGCCTCCCCGAAAGCTCCATTGGAAGCTGGGAAGAGCTCGAAGACGCTTTTCGGGCAAATTTTCAAGGGACTTATGTCCGATCTCCGGACGCGGACGATTTGAGTCATATAACTCAACAGCCCGGAGAGTCAGCCTAAAAGCTTTGGAACAGGTTTCTTACTAAAAAGAACCAAATAGTCGACTGTCCGGACGCCGAAGCCTTAGCAGCTTTTAAGCATAGCGTCCGTGACGAATGGCTCGCCAGACACCTCGGCCAAGAAAAGCCGAGAACAATGGCAGCATTAACAAGCCTCATGACCCGCTTTTGCATGGGTGAGGATAGCTGGCTAGCCAGATGCAGCACCAGCGACCCCAGTACATCCAAAGTTAGAGATGGAAACGGGAAATCACGGCGCAACAACAATAACAAACGTCGGAATAAAGAAGACAACACGAAGAGCACGGCAGTAAATGCCGGATTCAAAAGCTCTCGGCCAAGTCAGCAAAAGCCGCCCTCTAAAGGCGCCAGAGATGAACTGTCCAGCCTCAACAAAATTTTGGACCAAATATGTCAGATCCATAGCACCCCTGGTAAACTCGCTAATCATACCCACATAGAATGTTGGATCTTCAAGCAGTCCGGCAAGCTCAACGCCATACACAAGGGGGAGGATACACCAAGCGAAGACGAGGATGAGCCTCCCAAGCAAGACACTGGGGAACAAAAGAAGTTTCCACCAGAAGTCAAAACAGTCAACGTGTTACACGTGATCAAGGGGAGAAACAAAGTGGCACTCCCAGAAAAATATGCCCAAGGTCCTATCACCGCGGAGTCCTGCCACTGGTCGTCTCAACCGATCACTTTCGACCATCGTGATTACTCAGCAAGTATCCGGCGTGCAGGATGGGCTGCCCTGGTATTAGACCCAATAATTGACGGATACCACTTTACACGAGTCCTGATGGACGGTGGCAGCAGTTTAAACCTGATATACCGGGATACAATCCGCAAAATGGGGATAGACCCAACGAAAATTTGCCACAGCAATACTACCCTTAAAGGAGTAACGCCGGGCCCAGGGGCTCATTGCACGGGCTCCCTGCTACTAGAGGTTATATTCGGCTTCCCTGATAACTTCCATAGCAAAAATTTGACATTCCACATTGCTCCATTCCAAAGTGGCTATCAAGCACTACTTGGACGCGAAGCTTTCGCTCGCTTTAATGCAATACCGCATTACGCTTCCCTTACGCTTAAGATGCCCGGTCCACGCGGCATCATTACAGTGAATGGAAATATTAAGAGATCCCTGCGCACCGAAGAGAGTGCGACTGCCTTGGCTGCCGCACACTAAAAACGGCCTCACCAGCTAAAGTATTTGATAGGTCGTCAAGACCACGGACACGGTTAGACGAGTCCGGCATAGCTATATGAAATTCGTACAGGTTTGATGGCCACACCCCTATCACAAACACAAGGGGCTCAACACATGCAGACAAGTGGCAATTTTTCCTCATCTTGAATTTACATGGTTTCTTTAAAACCTACCTTTTTGCACGACAACTTTTCACCTAAGTTCCTCTCTTTTACAGATGACCACCGTGCTACACCCGTCCAGGATACGGCACAACGGAGACACGGGCGCAGAAGTGCAGCAGGGATCCGTCCCAAGGATTCTTTTTAGATTAAGACCCTGCGTCAACCTTTTTTACTGTCTCTTGTTGATACACATCCCTTGGATTCTCAGTACAATTGAGAAGGATGCTAGCATCTTGGCATGTGGCCACGTTAGAATAATGCACGTACCTGGACACCAGGGGCTTCTTACAAAGGGCACTATTTAGTCCTGGTTTATACCATAAAGACCGAATACCTTAGGGAGTGTTCGACGTCGCGAGTTTGGCCTTATATGCATTAGCTCCGAATCATGTCTTTGGTCAAATGTTGGGTTTTCCCGGCTCCTATGTTTTGGTACCTTACGTTCTGCTCTATCGGTTAAGGTAGCACTAGGAGAACTACTGCGAATGTGCCCCGGGTCATCCGGACGAGCACCTCAGTAGAGAAAGCCGAAAACTGATTGTCATGATATAGCGTGAGACTGGTCAACCACTCGATGACCTATCGGAATGTTAGAATTCCTTCGCCTTAACGAAGGGCCGTTTCCCGGCCAGGCATGTACGCACCTCGAATCCGGGAGAGTGCGGAGCCAGCAGGGGCTATATAGTAGCCCCACCGTCAAACTCCTATGGCTAAGTGAAAGTGTTAAAGCATTATAGTCCGGTTGCCTCGTTCGCTGCGCTATCACCTCCTTAATAGGACCAAGACATTGGGTTAAGTGTGAACATGCGTCTTCTGCGAACACCTCCACATTATATGCATGGGGGCTGAAGCCGACGACTACAATCTTTCAGGTTATACACATGTATACATAAACGGCCGCACAGGAGGCACCATATTACTTTCAGGCAAAAGTATAAACACAGCCTTAATAAATTTCATAAAAACATTGTGTTTACAATGGGAATACATGTCACTCAAACATAATATTCTTCGAGCACTGGGCCTCTATCAAACGAGCACCCTCGAGAACCTCTTCAAAATAGTGCTCGGCAGCTACTCGGCCTATGGCCGAACCTTGCGCTGCAACAGTGGTAGCATCCATCTCCGCCCAGTATGCCTTGACACGGGCAAAAGCCATCCGCGTATCTTCTATACACGCCGACCTATTCATCGCATTGATGCGTGGCACCGCACCAAGGAACTGCTACACTAAGCTAAAATAGTTGTTCGGCTTCGGCTTCTCCGGCCACAAATGATCTATGACGAACCTCATGGCAAGTCCGGACAACCTATTAAGTTCGGCCCATTCGGCTAGCTGATCAGTCAAGGGAAGCGGACGCTCTGGAACATTAAACTGCGACCAGAACAGCTTGTCCACTTCACGATCTGTCTGATCTCGGAAGTATTCGACCGCATCGACAGCGCTTGCCGCCAAGTCAATATATGCGTCTGCCGAACTCCACAGCCGAACCAGAGGGGCATACCACAGATCCCCGAATTTCCTTTGCAGCAGAAAGGGCTTCCCAGCCACAATATCCCGAGCTTCACGCAGCTCCTCCTTCTTCACCCTCATAGCAGAGCGAGTGTCTTTGGTCACCATTGTGGCCTTTTCAAGGTCCGCTGCCTTCACTCGGTTCTATTTTTCAAGGAACTGGCAATGGTCGGCAGTGTCTTTTAATTCAACGGCCATCTTGGACATCTTCTCTTTGCTTTCGCAATGCGCGGCCTTCTCGGCTCTTAACTCTTCGATTGCCTTCAAAGCAGCCGCATTACTGACTCTTGCTTGTTCCTTGGCTCGGGCAAGTTCCGCCCGAAGGGTCTCCACGGTGGCAGCTCCGTCTGCAGTCACAACATATTAAAGATACTGGCATCATGCCGCTCTTATTATGTGACATTCACCAGGAAAACATTACTTACCCTGTGACTCGTCAAGCCGCTTGTTAACAAGCTCGATGTCGGCGTCTGCCGCATCTAGTTGCCGCTTTAGTTCGGCAAACTCATGAGTCCGGCTAGCCACCGGAGCTCCCACTACCTGCACATTAAAGCGGTATGGTTATTGCCTGGGACTACGATCCTCTGTTTGCCGCCGTCCTCGGCGACAACCAGAGTCTCGGGGGCTACTATCTACACAGGGCACACCTAAAAATGTGCGGTACCATCACAAATGTACATCATTTTACGTACCTCAAAGCCCGTCAGTAGACTCACAAAGGCATCATGCAACCCGCTTTCGGCGGATGAAATCCTTTCAATCACCGTACCCATCAATGTACGGTGTTCTTCTGAGATGGCTGCTCACTCCAACAGCTCCCTTAGTACATTCGACCGCATACCAGACGGTGCCGGACTCTTTTGTTTACTCTCTTCAAGAGCCGGGCGCTGAGGACTTCGGGTGACTATAGGATTATCTTCTGGCCTCACCGGATCCAGGGAGGCCCTCCGTGACGACACTTTGAGGTCGCCCGCTTCTTGAGCGGAGGAGTCGGGGGGAGGCGTTTCGCTCTCCATCATCTCCAGAAGAAGATCCCCCGAAGACGAGCTCTGCTGAGAAGGGCTAAGGTCCGAACTGCAAGATAAAGGCTTCGGTTATTTTCCTCAGAGGTAAGGTAGTATATCTCCACTATTAAAGTACTTTCTGATTACTTACAGCTCATTGGAGGGCTGATCCTCACGCGGACTTTGTGCGGCAAAAGCACCCTCCAAGGCAGGACCCTCTAGTGGAGACTTCTTCTCCTGTTTGGAAGCCTCGGTTTCCGGATCCTCAGAGGCAGTCCTCTTCCTTCCCCGAAGCGAGAGAAGGTCGGATTCTTCTCCTTGGTTATCCTCCTTCACGGAGGTTCTCATTCCCTCGGTTGGAATTGGTAGCGATGGGGGCCCGCTTTCGACCTCATTATTCCCCCCTTTATCTTCCTTTGAGGGCTCCGGGCAAGGAGCTAGCTCGAGCATCTTTTCCAGTACCGGATTCTCCAAACCCTCAGGAAGGGGGGCCGAACACCGAATCATCTTCGCCTTTGTTAGCCAGTCCTGGTCAAAGAGCGATTTCTCAGAATGACGTCATGGTAAATAAAAGACGGTGTGTTCGGCTAAAGGATTACTTACTTGGTCGGCGGTACGGTTGCTGCTCAGGCCCACGTCCTCAGTAGTATCCGGACACTCTATTTGGGGTCCGAAGAATGATTTGTACATCTCCTCGTGCGTCAGGCCCAGGAAATTCTGAATAGTACGCGGCCCTTCTGGGTTGAACTCCCACATGCGGAGGGGCCGGCGTTTGCAAGGCTGGACTCGACGAACCAGCATGACTTGCGCCACCATAACCAGACTGAAATCTCCTTCGAAGAGATCGCGAATGCGGCTCTGCAGTATAGGCATGTCCTTGGCTGGACCCCAGCTCAGTCCTCTGCTAATCCATGACATCAGTTGTGGTGGAGGGCCCGAGCGGAAAGCAGAGGCAGCCACCCACTTGGCACTTCTAGGAGCTGTGATGTACAACCACTCCTGTTGCCATAATCCGGATACCTCTGGAAAGGAACCTTTGGGCCACGGAGCTCCTGCTATCTTGCTTATTAATGCGCCTCTGCACGCTGCATACTGCCCCTCAACCATCTTCGGCTTCACGTCAAAGGTCTTGAGCCACAGGCCGAAGTGAGGGGTAATGCGGAGGAAGGCCTCACACACGACAATGAATGTCGAGATGTGGAGAAAGGAGTCTGGGGCTAGATCGTGGAAATCTAGCCCGTAATAGAACATCAAACCCCTAACAAAGGGATCCAGGGTGAGGCCTAGACCTCAGAGGAAGTGGGAGATGAACACAACGTCTTTGTTGGGTTCAGGAGTAGGGACGACCTGCCCTCAGGCAGGCAGCCGATGCGAAACCTCGGCGGTCAGGTATCTGGCCTCCCTCAACTTCTTGATGTCTTCTTCCGTAACGGAGGAGGGCATCCATCGGCCTTGAAGGCTAGATCCGGACATGATTGAAGGTCCGGAGCACCTGACCTGGGCTTTGGGTGTTAGAACTCGAGGCGGGGGAAGGATTCGATTGAGCACGGGAGGGAAAAAAGTAAAAGCCTTGTCCCTTTACAAAGAGGGTGAATATCAAGCGTCCTCTCCGTAGCCGTTTGGGACTTGCCTATAATCTAGGAGTCCTAGACACGGTTGGGTTACCCACACCCATACTGATGAGAATCCCATGATAAAGGAGACACGATCTCTGCTTTGACAAGATGTGTCAAAAAACTGCCTCGCATTATGTGCGGGGCTAGTTAAAGGAAACGGTTCGAATAATCACCGGGCCGTAATGTCGTGCTGCCAAAACAAGTCAGCAAATTAGATTTGTGGAAATATTATTCTCTCTACGGTGGTATGTGGAACTTACTTTGCAGGGTCGGACACAATACTTATGTTCAAATTCTTCCGTGGTATATTCGGAGGAGGAACCCGCCTTGCAATGCCGAAGACAATACTGTGCACCAGACTCATCGTCATTGAAAGCCTGGTTCAGGGGCTACTGTGGGAGTCCTGGATTAGGGGGTCTTCGGACAGCCGGACTATCTCCATTGGCCGGACTGTTAGACTATGAAGATACAAGATTGAAGACTTCGTCTCGTGTCTGGATGGGACTCTACTTGGCGTGGAAGGCAAGCTAGGCAGTACGGATATGGATATCTCCTCTTTTGTAACCGACCTTGTGTAACCCTAACCCTCTCCGGTGTCTATATAAACCGGAGGGTTTTAGTCCGTAGGACACAACAAATACAACATACAATCATACCATAGGCTAGCTTCTAGGGTTTAGCCTCTCTGATCTCGTGGTAGATCTACTCTTGTACTACCCATATCATCAATATTAATCAAGCAGGATGTAGGGTTTTACCTCCATCAAGAGGGCCCGAACCTGGGTAAAACATTGTGTCCCCTGCCTCCTGTTACCATCCGCCTTAGACGCACAGTTCGGGACCCCCTACCCGAGATCCGCCGGTTTTGACACCGACACGACAAAGAGCCTAAGCTTGGGGATGCCCATCGCACCCCCAAGATAATCTAAGGACACCTAAAAGCCAAAGCTTGGGGATGCCCCGGAAGGCATCCCCTCTTTCGTCTACTTCTATCGGTAACTTTACTTGGAGCTATATTTTTCTTCACCGCATGATATGTGTTTTGCTTGGAGCGTCTTTTATGATTTGAGTCTTTGCTTGTTAGTCTACCACAATCATCCTTGTTGTACACACCTTTTGAGAGAGCCATACATAATTTGGAATTTGATAGAGTACTCTATGTGCTTCACTTATATCTTTTGAGCTCTATAGTTTTACTCTAGTGCTTCACTTATATCTTTTGAGTTTTATAGATTTTCTCTAGTGCTTCACTTATATCTTTTAGAGCATGGTGGTGGATTTGTTTTATAGAAACTATTAATCTCTCATGCTTCACTTAGATTATTTTGAGAGTCTTAATAGCATGGTAATTTGCTTAATAATAATATGCTTGGTATTCAAGATTTGTAAAACTTTCTTTTGAGTGCGTTGAATACTAAGAAAAAAATCGATGCTTGATAATTGTTTTGAGATATGAGGATGGTGGTATTAGAGTCATGCTAGTTGAGTAGTTGTAAATTTGAGAAATGCTTGTGTTAAAGTTTGTGATTCCCGTAACATGCACGTATGGTGAACCGTTATGTGATGAAGTCGGAGCATGATTTATTTATTGATTGTCTTCCTTATGAGTGGCGGCCGGGGACGAGCGATGGTCTTTTCCTACCAATCTATCCCCCTAGGAGCATGCGCGTAATACTTTGCTTTGATAACTTCTAGATTTTTGCAATAAGTATATGAGTTCTTTTTTACTAATGTTGAGTCCATGGATTATACGCACTTTCCTTCCTTCCACCATTGCTAGACTCTCTAATACCGCGCACTTTTCGCCGGTATCATACACCCATCAAATACCTTCCTCAAAACAGCCAACATACCTACCTATCATGGCAGTTCCATAGCCATTCCAAGATATATTGCCATGCAACTTTCCACCGTTCCGTTCATTATGACATGCTCCATCATTGTCATATTTCTAGCATGATCATGTAGTTGACATCATATTTGTGGCAAAGCCACCGTTCATAATTCTTTCATACATGCACTCTTGATTCATTGCATATCCCGGTACACCGCCGGAGGCATTCATATAGAGTCATATTTTGTTCTAAGTATTGAGTTGTAATTGTTGAGTTGTAAGAAAAATAAAAAGTGTGATGATCATCATTTTTAGAGCATTGTCCCAAGTGAGGAAAGGATGATGGAGACTATGATTCCCCCACAAGTCGGGATGAGACTCCGGAAGAAAAAAAAGAGGCCATAAAAAAAGAGAAGGCCCAAACAAAAAAAGAGAGAAAAAGAGAGAAGGGACCATGCTACTATCCTTTGCCACACTTGTGCTTCAAAGTAGCACCATAATCTTCATGATATAGAGTCTCTCATTCCGTCACTTTCATATACTAGTGGGAATTTTTCATTATAGAACTTGGCTTGTATATTCCAATGATGGGCTTCCTCAAAATGCCCTAGCTCTTCGTGAGCAAGCGATTTGGATGCACACCCACTTAGTTTCTTTTGTTGAACTTTCATATATTTATAGCTCTAGTGCATCCGTTGCATGGCAATCCCTACTCACTCACATTGATATCTATTGATGGGCATCTCCATAGCTCGTTGATACGCCTAGTTGATGTGAGACTATCTTCCCCTCTTTTTGTCTTCTCCACAACCACCATTCTATTCCACATATAGTGCTATATCCATGGCTCACGCTCATGTATTGCGTGAAGATCAAAAAAGTTTTGAAAATGTCAAAAGTATGAAACAATTGCTTGGCTTGTCATCGGGGTTGTGCATGATTTAAATACTTTGTGTGGTGAAGATAGAGCATAGCCAGACTATATGATTTTGTAGGGATAGCTTTCTTTGGCCATGTTATTTTAAGAAGACATAATTGCTTTGTTAGTATGCTTGAAGTATTATTATTTTTATGTCAACATGAACTTTTGTCTTGAATCTTTTGAATCTGAATATTCATACCACAATTAAGAAGATTTACATTGAAATTATGCCAAGTAGCACTTCGCATCAAAAATTCTGTTTTTATCATTTACCTACTCGAGGACGAGCAGGAATTAAGCTTGGGGATGCTTGATACGTCTCCAACGTATCTATAATTTTTGATTGCTCCATGTTATATTACCTACTGTTTGGACTATATTGGGCTTTATTTTCCACTTTTATATTATTTTTGGGACTAACCTATTAACCGGAGGCCCGGCCCAGAATTGCTGTTTTTTGCATATTTCAATGTTTCGGAGAAACAGAATATCAAATGGAGTCCAAACGGAATGAAACCTTCGGGAACGTGATTTTCTCATTAGATAAGACCCAGGAGACTTGGACCCTCCGTCAAGAAAGCCACGAGGCAATCACGAGGGTGGAGGGCGCCCCCCCCTACTAGGGCGCGCCCCCTACCTCGTGGGCCCCTCGAAGCTCCACCGACGTACTCCTTCCTCCTATATATACCTACGTACCCCCAAACAATCAGATACGGAGCCAAAAACCTAATTCCACCGCCGCAACTTTCTATATCCATGAGATCCCATCTTGGGGCCTGTTCCGGCGCTCCGCTGGAGGGGGCATCGATCACGGAGGGCTTCTACATCATCATCCAAGCCCCTCCGATGAAGTGTGAGTAGTTTACTTCAGACCTACGGGTCCATAGTTAGTAGCTAGATGGCTTCTTCTCTCTTTTTGGATCTCAATACAATGTTCTCCCCCTCTCTCGTGGAGATCTATTCGATGTAATCTTCTTTTTGCGGTGTGTTTGTTGAGATCGATGAATTGTGGGTTTATGATCCAGTCTATTTATGAATAATATTTGAATCTTCTCTGAATTCTTTTATGTATGATTGGTTATCTTTGCAAGTCTCTTCGAATTATCAGTTTGGTTTGGCCTACTAGATTGGTTTTTCTTGCCATGGGAGAAGTGCTTAGCTTTGGGTTCGATCTTGAGGTGTCCTTCCCAGTGACAGATGGGGCGGCAAGGCACGTATTGTATTGTTGCCATCGAGGATAACAAGATGGGGTTTTTATCATATTGCATGAAACTATCCCTCTACATCATGTCATCTTGCTTAAGGCGTTACTCTGTTTTTAAATTAATACTCTAGATGCATGCTGGATAGCGGTCGATGAGTGGAGTAATAGTAGTAGATGCAGGCAGGAGTCGGTCTACTTGTCTCGGACGTGATGCCTATATACATGATCATACCTAGATATTCTCATAACTATGCTCAATTCTGTCAATTGCTCAACAGTAATTTGTTCACCCACCGTAGAATACTTATGCTCTTGAGAGAAGCCACTAGTGAAACCTATGGCCCCCGGGTCTCTTTCTCATCATATCAATCTCCATCACTTTATTATTGCTTTGCTTTTTTACTTTGCCTTTTAATTTTCACTTTGCATCTCTATACCAAAAATACCAAAAATATTATTTATCATCTCTATCAGATCTCACTTTCGTAAGTGACCGTGAAGGGATTGACAACCCCTAAGCGTGTTGGTTGCATTGAGCTATTGTTTTTGTGTAGGTATGAGGGACTCGCGCGTAGCCTCCTACTGGATTGATACCTTGGTTCTCAAAAACTGAGGGAAATACTTACGCTACTTTGCTGCATCATCCTCTCCTCTTCGGGGAAATCCAATGCAGTGCTCAAGAGGTAGCACCCGCCCCAGTTGTCGCCTGCTGGGGATTCGCCGCCTTCTGGGGCTCGCCGACAGGTAGGGCCCTCCGCCTGCGGGCCGTACCGACTGGCCATCGTGGGAGCGTAGCTCCCTATGTAGTAGGTGATGTCACGGGCATTGTGGCTACAGTACCCCGTCGGGTGAGGGGCGTCCGCTGGGTACGCCCGTACTGTAGTCGCGCTCAGCCCTAGATTCGGGGGTGGAAGGTCGCACTGTAGCCACGCCCCGTCCTGTCGTAGTTATATGGGTGCAAACTTTGAGGGCACGAGGGGCCGCCTGCTAGGAGCCGGCCTCCTCATAGTTGCCTTCTAGTGTCCTGTCACCTTCTAGCAGCCGGCCTCCTAGACCAGCCGGCCCAAGAAGCCGGCTGTTCATCCAGGAGGTGTGAGGGGCGCAGCTAGCCCGATGTCTTCAAATACCATAGGGAGCCGATGAGGCTACCTGTGGTCATTTACTCCAACACGGTGCATTGGAGGCAACCTAGGCTCCACGATGACGTCCTCAAGAGGAAGATGACGCGTCAAGTTGCCGCCGTCGAGACCGAGGGAAAGATTAAGAGTTTTCATCCAAAACCCTGGCTTGGCAAGAGGGACCACGGCGGCGCCCCCAAGGGGGAAGTGGCACCCACGGGCCTCACGGCCGCTGGTGTTGGAGCACAAGACTTTTTCCTGGAGCCTCTCACCCATGCCACACTGAGGAACTCCAAGCACCTGCCCACATTGAGGCCTTGTTCGGTTGCACCCCTCCACAAGAGGATTGGAGGGATTGGGGGGTTGACTTGTAGGGGATTAAATCCTCTTCAATCCCTGGCAAACCCTTTCAAATCCCTCTCAACCGAACGCAGCTTGAGGGAGGACATGCCGCCACCAAGTAAGACCTCCATAGCACGATCAGGGAATCGCCACTACCATGGAACCACCGACACCAGGATCACCCCGTGCAACATCCTTTGCCGCCTGCACAACCAAAAGATGTTGCCGCCCCCGCCAAGATGCCTGTTGAAGAGCCAATCTGACGGACCACTACTCGAGGCCGCCGCCCCAGCATCCAGGTTCCCCACCTCACTCCCGTACACCTACTCCAAAACCCAAGCACTGCACTCACCGACGGCGAGATGAAAAGCCCCCTCCTTTCCAGTCTGACGGCACACCATGGCCAACAGTGCTCCCACGCTAGTGCCACAACCACTTGTGGCGGCATCCAGCGAACTCAAATTGGTCAATCGAGACTAGATCCGACTGGGAGCAACCCTCCACATCTGCCTCCACCATGCCACGATGAGCACGGGGTTCCACCCCGACGGTACTAATAAACCACAAGTATAGGGGATCACAACTGTTTTCGAGGGTAGAGTATTCAACCCCAATTTATAAATTCGACACAAGGGGAGCCAAAGAATATTTGAAGGTATTAGCAGCTGAGTTGTCAATTCAACCACACCTGGAGATTAATTATCTACAGCAAAGTGATCAGTAGCAAAGTAGTATGATAGTTTTGATAATAGTAACAGCAACAACGGTAACGGTAACGTAACAGTGATATCAGTAATTTGTAGAAAGTGTAACAGTGATGATAGCAGTAGTAACTTAGCAAGAACAATATAGGATAAATTCGTGGGCATTGGATCGGTGACTTGTTGGATGATATTCATCATGAAACAGTTATAACCTAGGGCGATACGTCACTAGCTCCAATTCGTCAATATAATGTAGGCATGTATTCCGTAAGTAGTCATACGTGCTTATGGAAAGAACTTGTATGACATATTTTGTCCTACCCTCCTGTGGCAGTGGGGTCCATATTGGAAACTAAGGGATATTAAGGCCTCCTTTTAATAGAGAACCGGAACAAAGCATTAACACATAGTGAATACATGAACTCCTCAAACTACGGTCATCACCGGGAGAAGTCCTGGTTTCTGTCACTCCAAGGTTGCCAGATCATAACACGTAGTAGGTGACTATAACTTGCAAGATCGGATCTAGAACATGGATATAATGGTGATAACATAAACGGTTCAGATCTGAAATCATGTCACCAAGGCCCAAACTGACAAGCATTAAGCATGGCAAAGTCATAGCAACATCAATCTTAGAACATAGTGGATACTAGGGATCAAGCCCTAGCAAAACTAACTCGATTACATGATGAATCTCATCCAACTCCTCACCGACTAGCGAACCTACAAAGGAATTACTCACTCCCAGTGGGGAGCATCATGGAATTGGCGATTGAGAAGGGTTGGTGATGACGAAGAACGAAGATCCCCCTCTCTGGAGCCCCAAATGGACTCCAGATCTGGCCTCCCGATGAAGAACAAGAGGTGATGGCGGCTCCATCTCGTGGATCGCAATAATTCTTTTTCCCTATTTTTTTCTGGAAAAATAGGATTTTATAGCGTCGGTTTCAGGGTCTGCGGGGCCACTAGGTGGGGACAACCCACCTGAGCGTGCCAGGAGAGAGGGGCGCGCCCTGGTGGGTTGTGCCCACCCAGGTGCCCCTCTCCAGTAGGTCTTGGGTCTAGAAATTCTTATTTATTGTATAAAAATTCCTCGCAAAGTTTCGTTCCATTCCGAGAACTTTTATTTCTGCACAAAAACAACAGCATGGTAGTTCTGCTGAAAACAGCGTCAGTCCGGGGTTAGTTTCATTCAAATCATCCAAATTAGAGTCTAAAATAAGAGGAAAAGCATTAGGAAAATTAGATACATTGGCGACATATCAGGTACCCCAACAATCAAACGATGAAGGAGGCAGCGGCCGCAGGTCCCACAATCATGGCCACGACCTCCAAGGCAGATGCGCCCCCGCAAGGGCACGGAACCAAGACGATGCACCACCGAGCCCCATGGCCTGGTGTGGACATAGCCGGCACCACCGGCCGCCGGAAGGCCGGATCTGGAGCCCGACCAGTAAGGCCACACAGGAGCTCGAGGGAGATAGAGTCAGGGATGACATGAGAAGAGGAGCCGCACCGCCGCCCTGCAACTTTCGCAGAGCCACCGTCCAGCCACGTTGGCACCATAGCGAGACGCCCTTGCCAAAGCGCGGCACCTGCGCCGCTGCAGACCGGTCGAGTAGGAGAAGGATCCCACAAAAATCCAGGTTGTGACAAGTGTCACACATGCAATGCTCCACTTGTCACCACCAGATAAGGCGAGAGTTACCTTTGCAAGGGGTACACTTTAATTAGTGATTTCGCAAAATAAAACATATCTTTTTTAGACAACATAAAACAAAAAAAATTAGTCTAAACACACTCCATGTTATTGATCATTATAAACAAAGTCATGGGATACAACTTTTTTCGAGAGTACGCCAAAGGCGTACCATATTTGTATAGAAGGGAGAAGAAATAATTACAAGAATCCTATAATTGATGCGAACATCAATCCCCAGAGCACCTACACCTTACAATGCACATTACATCAAATTCTCATAAATCTATCTAGGCCTCCTACACCCACACGAGGTCGTTTCCATTCTAAAATCTCCTCTAGGATCCATCTGCCTAGCTCTCCTGGCGCTTTGTGTTGCTCCGGTCGGTTGAACGCTCTCGTTTCTTTGCTTCCAAAGTGACCGAGCCACTCCAATGACGAGTGAGTGGAATCCTCTCATGTCTTTGCCATGAAAACCTCTCCTCGCGCTTAGCTACCACTCTGCGAATGTGTCATTTCTGCTTGGGGTCATGACATTGAGTTGCAATGTGTTGAAACACGTGTGCCAGACCTCCCGCGCATAGACACATTGCACCAGTATGTGCTCGGCGTTTTCCTCGTCCTGCATACAAGTGTAGCACGCCGAGGGCACCTCCTACAAACCATGTCGCACCCTCCTATCTGAGGTCCACAGATCTGTGTTGCACCGCTAGCCATGTGAAGATTTTACACTTGAGCGAGGCCCAACTTCGCCAAATCCTGATGGCCGTGGGGGATCATGTCCCCCCGGAAAAGTTGGGTGTAAGTGGACTTCGCGGAGTACTCACCAGAGCGATCGTGTGGCCAAGTGAATATATGCTCTGCCTGCTCATCTCTCGGCATCGTACCGATCGCGTGCCTAAGGTGCATCACCTGTAGTAACACTCCAAACATGAGTTGGGGCTACAGCTCATGTACCCAACATTCTTTGCTCAGAGCCTAGGCGACCGTCTCACATTCCATCTCTTGGTATCCACTCCTTGTAGCAGCGAAGGCGCAATGTCCTGAATAGTACTGTGTCCCCTTTACCAACAGTTATCTTCACCAGACTATCGAACACTTGTCGGACATCATCATCCACCAACATCTGAAGGTCTTGCCCAGGCCAATGCGAGTTCATACGCCTGAGCCATTCCCATCTCACTCTGACGGGTAGAGCTTGTACGCTCAAATTCTTCACTCTGAGTCCACCATAAGTAAGCAGTCTGCAAATCGAGCTCCATGCCACTAAACATTGGCCACACGTGGTGTCTAGAGTACCAAAGAGCCACACTTTGCGTCCTAAAGAAAATCCTAGAGTGTGTTTAGCAAGACTATGCACCTCGACAACATAAAACAATTATTTTAGGGGAACAACATAAAACAAGAGACCTCCTCGTCAGCGCCTTAGGCGCCGCTTCCCTTCTCTGGCGCTCGTAGCAGCCTCGCACAGGCCGGCCTAGCTAGCGCGCTCGCTCTTTCCCTTCGGTTCGACGGAGGTGCGTCATTCGTCCCTTTTGTTTTTTTCGTGTTCGTCCCGTCGTTCACAAATCTGAAAAACATTGATTGTAAAAATTACGAATTTGAAAAAGTTCATCAATCATGAAAAACGTTCATCCATTTTGAAACACATTTCACAAAAATGAAAAAGTTCATCAATTATGAAAGTTCATCGAGTTTGAAAAAAGTTCATCGAATTTCAATAAAAGTTCATGAAATTTGAAAAAAAACCACCAAAACTTGAAAAAAAAGTTCATTCAATTTGAAAAAATTCATCGAATTTCAATAAAAGTTCATGGAATTTGAAAAAAGTTCATCAAATTTGAAAAAAAGTTCATAAATATTGAAAAAAGTTCATGAAATTTGTAAAACATCCATCAAAATTTGAAAAAAGTTCATCAGATTTGAAAAATGTTCACCGAGTTTAAAAACAGTTCATTGAATTTGAAAAAGCTCATCAAAAATTGAAAAACATTCATCAATTTTGCAGAAAAAAATCATAAAAAAGAAATTTTCTCGAATTAGAAAAAAAACAGAAAAAAGGAAAAAAGAAAGGAGAAAGAAGAAAAAAAGGCAAAACATGTATGTAACCACAAGACTAGAAATGGTTTGATGGTTGTCACGTCTTATACTAGCGAGGTTGTCGCGGGATCAAATCCCACGTCTCGCAAAAAATGGGGCAAGGTGGCCCGTTATGATGGAAGGCCCTAGTTATATATGTGGTCGGAAGGGACCTCCTATATGACGCATCCTGCGTCAAACAGAAGGTCGACGCACACTGGCGACGCACGACTGGGCCGGCCCATCAACGCGAATGTCACTTATGTTACCTGTATCGCGTGCGAACTAAAAAAACCCAGCTGCGCTGCTCTGTGCGATTGCTAGACAATTCATAGGCTTTTTCCCTCTCGTTAGGGTTCTCCTGCTCTCGTAGGCGCCGCCGCCGCCATTGAGTACCTACCTTGTTCCCTCTCGCTGATATGCCCACGAGGCGTGTTAGGGGCCTCTGGTTCCTGGCGCCCCTCTCCTGGGAGGCGGCTCGGTGTAGGGTTCCACTGGTTCTTGAAAGCCTGGCATTTCTCTTTCGCGGGCTAGGGTTTGGCAGTATGGCGGCGCAGATGGGTCAGGGATCGGCGGCGGCCGGTACCTCTTCATCTGAGTCAGAGATAGAGAAGATGATGGCAGAGCTAGGGCTGCGCGAGGCTGACATGGACGATGTCGTGGTCGACGAGGGTGCTATACCCAGGGATGCGGCCAGGTGGATGGCTGTGTCTAGGGTTCACATTGATAAACCCTATAGTCAAGGCTGGTTTTTTTGAAACATGAGAGCTGCTTGGGATCTTGCGCAAGAAGTGAATTTCAAGCCGATAGAGCCGAACTTGTATACACTTCAGTTTCGCTACTTTGGCGATTGGGAAAGAGTGATGCAAGAGGGGCCATGGAACTTCAGAGGTCATGCGGTGATCATTACTCCCTATGATGGGGTAACCGGGATTCCGAGACTGATCGGATATTTGGATCCAGATACATGATGTCCCTACGTTATATGCACATCCGGTGCCTTCTTTAGTGGCCAAAGTGGGTGAGGTCTTGTTCACTAAACATGTTTCGCATGACTTCACGGGGAATTTTTACCGTGTATGGGTTAAGATCAATGTGCATAAGCCGCTGAAGAATGTTGTGTCGTTGGTGAGAGATTCCAAAAGGCAGATAATTTACAGGGTTAAATACGAACGGCTGCCGGATTGGTGTGCAGTCTGTGGGCATTTGGGCCATACTTTTAAGGAACACGGGGATAGTGTAACACCCACGATGCGGCTATATCTCCCATGTGTCGAGGCATGACTTAGAGGCATAACCGCATTGTGGTTTTGTTGCAAGAGGGGTAATATTCACACAATCCCATGTACTGAATAAGAAAGGGATAAAGAGTTGGCTTACAATCGCCACTTCACATAAATAACAAGTTAAATATACATCATCCAGAGTACAATCAAGGTCCGACTACGGAACCAAAATAAAAGAAGACAACCCCAAATGCTAGATCCCTGATCGTTCCAACTAAGCACCACTACTGATCAACCAGAAAAGACACAAAACAACGATCAAGATCTTCATAGAGCTCCCACTTGAGCTGGGGTGCGTCAACTGCACTGGTATCATCGGCACCTGCAACTGTTTGGAAGTATCCATGAGTCACGAGGACTCAGCAATCTCACACCCATGAGATCAAGACTATTTAAGCTTATGGGTAGGATAGGGTAATGAGGTGGAGCTGCAGCAAGCGCTAAGCAAATATGGTGGCTAACATACGCAAATAAGAGCAAGAAGAGAGCAACGCAACGGTCAAGAAGCTAGAAGTGATCAAGAAGTGATCCTGAAACTACTTACGTTCATACATAACCCAAACCGTGTTCACTTCCCGGACTCCGCCGAAAAGAGACCATCACGTCTACACACGCGGTTGATGCATTTTAATTAAGTTTTTCAGAGTTCAGTGGAGCAATCACACCGAAAGTGAAGCAACTTGGGAAAGAGAGGATTTTCTTCGGACAGAACATCCATACTTATTTAAGGATCAGCTGAAATCTCGGGGACGAGATTTTTCCTAAGGGGGTAGGTGTTGTGACACTCCAAAATTTTTATTCGGTTTTCAGCAAAAACTTTGTTGGTTTTTGAAAAAAGAGGCCATTTAAAATTTTTCCAGAAAACCTTCCTCTTAAAAACTTCTTTGGCAAGGATTTTATTTTTGTATCTTCTTCAAACTATGGTGTTTGATCATTTAAAACTCTTTATCTGATGGTTCCCTTCTCAAAGTATATTTTTGGAAATTATTCTTTTTATTATAAAAAGAACTCTGTGAAATTTTGAGGTTTTCTTATCCTGAAAACCACCCATGGTTTTACCATGTCTCCTATACTAAATCTTCTCAAAATCCCTCCCTCCACCTTTGAACAATCTAAATTCTCTGTCTCAACAAGTCCAAACAAGTTTTGGATCTTATTTCAATTATTTTTATCTCTCAAATCATTTCTGCCAATTATTTTGAGCCTGAGTGATTTTCAAAGCAAGTACCTCATTGCCTTTGAGTTTTTATCCCAAACCAACTCCCCCGGATAGTCCTTAGTACTCACAACCTAGAACCATCTTGATCCACTCTTCTTCTTTTCAAAAATTTCAAATTTTACTCACTGCAAGTTTGGACCAGATTTGACAAATTTGGTGAAATTCATATCTACACTTCTCCAAAAATTCCACCAAAATTCAGGCAGCCTCCTGGTGCAATGAGAGGCCACCCCACCAAGTTTCAGCTCAAGGAAAAATCCCTAGATGCCTATATCATTCTGTCGAACACCTTGCATGCACTGTTCTGTCCATCTTCAGTTAAGTTCAGAATTCAGTGTCGTTTTTCCTTCGTCAGACTTCGGTCACGCGGCCACAGTGCGCCCTGGCGCGTTGCACGCAGCCTCTTCCCCTTGGCCAGCACCCCGCACGAACGCTTGGCCGATTCCTGGCGTCGGTGGCGACGAGCCTCGCCGGCGTTGGAAGCTTCTGCGGTGGCTGCGCCACCCGTGGCGGCCAGCGAGGGCCCGAGCCCGCTCGCCACGCCACCCGGCGCCGCCCAACGCCCCCTGGCTCTCCGCGTGTCCCTGCCATGCCAGCGCACGCCCGTGGCACCGTCGCCGTGGCCCGGCAAGCACAGAACGTGCTCCCTGCCGCCGACGGAACCGCGCCGCCCCGTTCCGTCGAGCTCGCCCAAAGCACCCAATCCAAGCTCGTTTAGCACCAAAACGGAACCGGTGGAACTCCAAGTTGACGTCCAACTCCCTAAACCTCCCCGACCAAGCTCTGCGCCGCCGTAACCTTCGCCGGAGAACTCCGTTCACGGCCACCGCCTCGGATCGCCTATAAAAAGGACCCCGAGCTCGCTCACGAGCACACACCTTCACTGCACCTCTCCAGGACCCTGCAAAGCCACCAGGAGGACCTCGAGGAGGTCTCCTCCCCCAACTCCGGCCGCCCCGATCCGCCTCGGCCACCAGCTCGATTCGCTCCGGTGAGGCCGTCCCCGGCGGCCAAATCTCGTCTATAGCCTCCTCTAGCACCCAGTGAGCTAACCCCAGCGTCAATTTGGCCTTCGCAGCTCTCTCCGACGAGGCCCTCGACCACCCGAACCGCCGTCCGCCGGAGCAAGGCTCGCCGTCGACATGGTACTCGCCGGCGACCACCACCACCACCAACCGACGCGGAATGGCGCCCTGAACACGGAGGTACTCTTCGATCCCCCTGCCTCGCCGTGCATCGCCGCCGGCGACCACCGCGGCTCTCGGGCACCGTCGAGCTCTGCCGCCTCTTTTAAATATTCAAACCTGACGGGCGGGACCCGCCTGTCAGCCTCTCTGGCCTTTCTAAGCAAACCGTTTTCTGAAAACGTCTTCTGCCAAATGCGTTTTCCCGCTGGGCCGGCGCATTCTTATTCGAATCGTTTTCTGTTTTTATAAGTTAGCCCCTGGAAGTTTTCTGTTTCATTACAGATGGATCCTTGGGTTAAAACCCTTATAACTTTTTAACAGAAAGGAATTTTTGAGTGATTCTTCTTCTGTCCTCTTCAAATTTTTGTCTAGTTTTTTATCATATTTATTTGGAAAATATTTGGAATAATTTTTGTGCACCTCACGGTATTCACGATAGCGCGTATATTTTCTTTATGCCATAGATACCGAAGGAGGTGACGGGACCGCGAACTTCACCGAGCTAGGCTCCGACTACTCTGAACCAGGCAAGCATGTTTGAACTTTCGATATGATGATTGTTTTGGCATGTTTGCATTAAGTAGTTTCATGGCATGTTGATGAGCATACCGACGAATGTCATGTTACATGCAACGATGAGGCAAGTGAGTTTCGAAAATCCATAAAGTGGATGGATGTGAGTATGCATGGCCATGTGTTGGCATGAGGATGGGTAAGATGGCAGTGTTGTAGCATGCCAGTCTTATGCCAGACTAGATGACCTCAGTGACAACCCGTATCAGTCCAGTTCCTTCCATTCTTCCTTCCCTGTACTACCACATGTTTTCCGCAAGGAATATGGCTTAGTAAGTTGTAAACCGCTTTCCTGGTACACACCAAAAAGGAGAGGCTATGATGATGGTTCCATGGCCCTGGATTAAAGCCAGTCATTCGGTCAGGGGGCATGGGTGTTTCCGGTTGGGACCGAGAGGGGGGCACCCCTTAGAGCGCGCGTATATAAATTTGATCCCATGCTATTCGAGATTGTGATCTCCCCGTCTCAAAAGTTTTTCTTGGACGATGTCTAGGGTGATTCCTAGTATCGAGAGGTAGGATGGGTGTGTACTGGTTAGCTGTGTTTTCTTCCGAAATACCGTAAACGGAACTAGTCCTTCATGACTACGGAAATCCGTTGGCTGTGGGAAAATTTTTGTACAAACTCTGCAGAGTCATACATTCCTTTGAATCATCTATTCCATGTCCAAGTTCGGTATTATCTTATCCTGACAAATGTCAGTTTTGATGATAGAGACTCCGGTGAATCACATGAGTGCTAAGTCCGGTTAAATGATTATTCCTGTGGATGGTCTAACCTGTTTATTTTCATGAATTGAATGTTTATTATGAGTATTATTTACTTGTGAATAAAAGCCCTTTCTGTGATGTCGCTCAGACGTCCGACTGTGGTATTGTTATTATTTACTTTCAATAAAAGCCCTTTCTGTGATGTCGCTCAGACGTCCGACTGTGGCATTGTTATATTTACTTTCAATGAAAGCCCTTTCTGCGATGTTGCTCAGACGTCCGACTGTGGCATTTCTTTTAAAGCCCTTTAGGTGGCATCGCTCAGACGCCCGACTGTGGCATTTCTTTTAAAAGCCCTTTATGTGGCGTCGCTCAGACGCCCGACTGTGGCATTTCTTTTAAAGCCCTTTATGTGGCGTCGCTCAGACGCCCGACTGTGGCATTTCTTTTAAAGCCCTTTATGTGGTGTCGCCTAGACGCTCGACTGCGGCGTGCTTTATTTATTTACCTTCCTATCGAGGTGTCGCTTCAGACACCCGATTGGGTTTACAGTTATTTTGTTGGGTTTTCGAGCGGACTACCACCGACCCCCTTTTTACCTGTCTTGATTTTATGAATTAATTTGCCATTGTTAAAATTAATCATGACGCATCCATGCATGCATTTGTTATATCTTACGTCCGAACTGTCTTGCGAGTACTTTCAAAGTACTCACCTGGCTTGTTGATTTGGCCAGATGCTGACGAAGGCGATCTCATGGATGAAGATTTTGATAGCGAGTCCGACGCCTAGAGGAATCCCAGTCAGTCTCATGCGACCCTGGATTTGGTCACTGTATTCTATCCGCTTCCGCTACCAAATAAATTCATCGAGCCTCACCTCGACGCTCGATGAGATGCCAGTTTTAGAGTCTTGTATCTCACTCCCCGCTGTGTTTTTCCGCCACCACCCCATCCTCGAGTCAGTAGTATGCCTCCACACCACTGTGTCATGTCCGCCATTATGTATAATTATTGGCGTGCTTGTAATAATTTGGTTGAGCAACCGTAGCTCGACCCTGTAATATATTTTATGCTACTGGCTTATTGTATCAAGAATTTGTCTACCGGTAAGGAGGATTTTTTTCTCATACTGGACTCAAAAGATTGGTTTCTCAATAAACATTTTTATTGGAAAACTGGTCGTGACAAGCTTGGTATCAGAGCCAGGCTGACTGTAGGAAGCCACTAGGTGCGATCGCTAATCGGTTATTAGCATAATAGAGCTAATTCATTTTTTTTGCAAATGTAGTCATTTTCTGATAGTCAGCATAAATTTATGATCTGACCATTCAGAATTTTTGCCTACTTTTGTAGATGGCCGACAACAGCTGCGAGTCTCAGACCTTCGCCAACGTGCCCGATGGGTTCGTCAAGCTTCTCTCCTTCATCGTTCAGGTCGCGATGGGGCCATCTGTGCGCCCAGTCCTCACACTCTGCCAGCACCGAGTCAACGACAATCTGACCATGCACCAGGCCGCGGTGCAGTTCAAGGGAGGGCGTGGTGAGTTACGCCGCTTCCGGTTCTTGGGAAGAGCCATGCCTACGGAGAGGCATGCTATGCAGATGGCAGCCCGCGAGGCGATAGCTCGTCTCAGGGATGTCCTCCCCGTGATGAAGACTCGTCGTTACCGTTATCTTCCATGCCATGTGCCTTACACCTGTCACTACGCATTCTCCTGCCCCAGAGGAGAACGAGACGAGGCTTTTGAGATGCTTATTGAGTATCTCCGGGCCCTAGAGGCAGCCTTCGACAACCTGGTGGATGACTTCGTGGCTCCCCGCATGGACTCAGTCCATGGTTGTGCCGCCAACAGGAGGGAGCTCCTACCCACCGCAACGCCACTGACTTTGGTCTCGTCCTCAGCATCTTATGCACCTACTCGTCGCCTGCCTTCTACCGAAGAGTTCAACCAAGTCATTGCGCCCACTCCAGCGTGCACTGCACCACCCTGCGCGCCCACCCCTGTTCGTGTTGTTCCGCCCCTGGCACCCGCTCCATCTACTCGGCGCAACACTACACGTATGGAGCCTATTAGCAAGGAGGAAGTCGAGTCCCCAGCCTCACTACGCCTCACCCTCGGCAGGGCAAAGGAGATCGTCAACATCTCCGCCTGAGTACGCTTAGCCATGCAATGTACCGCTTTGTACGATATGTTTATATGTACATAGGTTGTGAGAAGTAGCCTGTTTGCGCATCATGTAGGATCTGGAGGAGTGCACTAGCTTAAATAACATGTCAGGATTATGTACGCATATCCTGAGTGATGTATTGTATAATTACCGCCCGCGTGTAAGATATGTAATGAGCAGTCCTTCTCCGCGCGCAAATCGTTTTGTTTTTCTTAAGTAAGCTTGGTTATTTAATTTATTTGCCAGCTTTGTGCATTATTGGAATTGTTTTTGCGACCCTTTTCGCTTTTCTTATGGGTTTTACAAAATATATCCCCAGAGTGAGAAATGTCTCGTCCTTGGACTCGCTCCATGCCAACTCCACCAGAGGAAAATTATGATACACAACCCAGCAACAAGTTCACACAGGGACAGTCAAGCCAACAGGGCAGTGAATCAGCACTTTCACAAATGTGTCGCCTTTATGAGCAGAGTCAGCAGCAACATCGGGAAATGATGAACCAAGTCATCAACATGGGAAATCACCATGGACAATATCAGCAGCATTCCAAGTTATCTGAGCTACAGAAGACACGTCCCCAAACATTTTCTCATACTGACAAGCCTCTTGAAGCCGAGGATTGGCTTCAAGATATGGAGAGAAAATTAATTATTGCGAAATGTTCAGATCTCGAGAAAGTACTATATGCTCCGCACTATCTCACAGGAGCAGCTGCATCATGGTGGGAGAATTTTCTGCACATGCACCCCAACGAAAATGATATAACCTGGGATGATTTCAAGGAAGGTTTCCGTGGTGCACACATTCCTAAGAGTATTATGAAAATCAAGAAGAGAGAGTTCGATGACCTCAAACAAAGGAACATGACAGTGTCAGAATACAATGGTCAATTTACTCTATTGTCTCGCTACGCCAATGAAGAACGTATGACTGAAAGCAAGAAGATGGAGAAATTCCTTGACGGTCTGGCGCCCGCGCTTAAATGCCAACTGGTCGTGCACACTTTTCCAGATTTTAAGACACTAGTGGACAAAGCCATTACTCTGGAAAATGAGAGACATAGCTTGGAGGATTTCCGCAAGCGAAAAAGAGACCAGACTACTCTTGCGCGCAACCACCGAAGCAAGACAGATTTTCAGAAAGGTGGGACACACAAACCTACGACAAACGTCTCACGCCCAACCAAGAATTTCCATGCAAGGGACAAGGAGTTCACGTATCGCCCAGGCGTTACTTGCTACGCTTGTGGAGAAGAAGGGAACTATGCCAAACAGTGCCCCAAGCCAAGGAACTCGACCCCGAAGCCAAACAACGATGGAAATAATTCAACGCCCAAGCGCAATAATTTCAACCCCAACAACAACCACAGGAAGGGTCATCTAAACCACGTGACCAGAGAAGAAGCACAAAACGCTCCGGATATCGTACTCGGTACGTTTCCTGTCAACACAATACCTGCAATGGTTTTGTTTGATTCTGGAGCTTCTCACTCATTCATTTCGAAAAGTTTTGCTTTGCAAAATAATTTTTCGATGTTTCCTCTAGAAAAATCCATGATCATCAAGTCCCCTGGGATTCAGCAAGTTACTCAGAGTTACTGTCAGAATGTGGTTATTGAGTTTGAAGGATTGAAATTTCACGCCAATCTTATTGTGTTGGACAATAAAGGACTGGATGTCATCCTAGGGATGGACTGGTTAACCACCAACAAAGGTTTTATTGACTGTTTCAACCAGACCGTAATTCTCACACACCACCACGGGAAGACAATAAAAGTATCAGCCAAAGAAAGAAAAATACCCCGGCAGCCGAGGTTGAATAAGGTGGACGTTTCTGAGCTAAACAAGGTTCCAGTAGTATGTGAATTTCCAGACGTATTTCCCGAAGAACTACCAGGCATGCCACCAGACCGAGAGATAGAATTCAGCGTTGAGCTAGCCCCAGGAACCACCCCCATATACAAGAAACCATACAGAATGGCACCATCCGAGTTGATTGAGTTGAAGAAACAAATAAAGGAATTACTGGACAAGGGATACATTCGAGCCAGCTCCTCACCTTGGGGATCACCAATTTTATTTGCCAAAAAGAAGGATGGAACACTGAGATTGTGCATAGACTACCGAGCACTTAACATGGTCAGAGTCAAGAACAAATACCCGATGCCACAGATAAATGATTTATTTGATCAGCTCGCTCAGGCCAAGGTATTCTCAAAGATTGACTTAAGGTCAGGATACCATCAATTAAAAGTGCGAACAGAAGATATCCCCAAAACAGCCTTCACCTCCAGATATGGTCTATATGAGTTCACAGTTATGCCTTTTGGATTAAC